>NC_067398.1:559441659-559461659 GCF_016432865.1 Antechinus flavipes | reverse complement strand
GAGTCCTCAACCCAAAATCTAATTTTTTTTTAAACACTAAGAAGGGACTCCCATCAGAAGCCACATTCAATCCTTCTGTCCTACAAGGTATTCATTTCTAAAGAGAAATGAGTGTGGTTTCCTTATGATAGTGAGAGACGTCTTTAGATACTCCAATGAGTACTTCCTGCCTCTGAAGCATATAAGGACTACAGTGGTCTATGAAAGCAGCAGTAGTTTCCACATTGCAAGCTGTTCAAATCTCCAAATCTGTGGGAATTAAGAGAAGTTCCTTTCTGGGCCAAGGAGTTGGCTGTGTAAGTAGCAATTGGCTCTGGAGATCATAGGATCATAGATGTAGATAGAAGGAAAATTAGATTTCATCTTGTCCAACCCCCTAATTTTAGATACAAAGAAACTGAGGCTACATTACTTACATGGGTTCAAACAGGTTGTATGTGGCAAAAAGCCATATACTAAAGACTTAGGAGAGCACATGCTAACTCTACAGGAGTTCAGGCATTCTTCTTACTTTTGCCTTGATGAAGAACCTAATCCCATGCTTTAAGAAGTAAAGAACAAAACTTTGTACTTAAAGATCATGACTTTGATATAGCTACACTTCTCCCTCCAGTTCCTAAGTCAGTAGCAAGTTTACAGAAAGCCATCAATATAAATACCAAGAAAGATGTTACAATGAAAAAAAATCTATGTCTCCAATACCAGAAAAGTACTCTTTTGAGGAGTCGCAGAAGAGAAAACAGACAATTTTGATTCTATAAAATTAAAAAGGTTTTGTACAAAGAAAATATAATACAACTAAAATTAGAAGAGACACCTAACTAAAGGAAAAAAAACTGTTTTTATCAAGTTTCTTCAATTAAAGTATTTCTCTTAAGAAATATAAAGAATTGATCAAATATTAAGAATGTCATTTCCCATTGATAAATGATTCAAAGAGGGTGAATAAACAGTTTTCTAAGGAAGAAATACAAGCTATCAACAATCATATGAAGAAAATGTTCCAAATTAGAAAAACATATTTTTTTTTAAAAAACCCTGAGGTGATATCCATCAGATTGGTTTAAAAAAAAAAAAAAAAAAAAGACAAATGAAAACCATAAATGTTGAAAAGGCTACATAAATGTTGGAGAGAGGAGCATACCGAATTGCTGATGTAACTTTGAATTGGTCCAATCACTCTGGAAATTAATTTGAAAACATCCCAAAATTCACATGCCCAATACAAGCATTACTACCACATCTATGCCACCAAGAAGATTTTTTTTTAAAAAAAGGAAGATAATGTAGTCAATATTTGTAGCACCTTTTTAAAGAAATGAAAACTTAAAGGAGTGCCAATAAATTGGGGAATGAAGTACTATTATGCTGGAAGAAATGATTAAGGGGCTTATTTAACCTAGGAAGACTTAAATGAATTAATATGGAATGAAATAAACAGAACTAAGAGAACAATTTATAAAATCTTTAAAAGGCAAACAACTTTGAAAGACTTTTTTAAAAATTTGATAATACAATGACTAACCATGATTGTAGAACAAAAGAGTGAACCACTTATAGCAAGCAGCTATAACACTCCCAAGTGTGATGTGAAAAATTTAAGATGTAATTGGAGAAATAGTTAATAAAATAAATAGGAATACAATAGAACAAACAATTTCACATTTTTAAATTGTCAGCCAGCCTACAGAGATTCTTATGTGGGGATTTGTGACCTTGTTTCTATTTGAGTGTTCTAGATCCTAGTTTTCTAGAGTGATGTGATGATGAGACAACTCTAGAACTCTAGATGTCTAGATATCATTGTCATGTTCCATGATGAAACAGGCTACCCATCTCCTGATCAAGAGGTGATAAACTCAAGATGCAGAATGAGACATATATTTTTTGATATGGACAATGTGAGGATTTGTCCTTGCTTTAGGAAGATCACTTTGACAAGTGGGGGAGGTGAAAGATTCTGGAGTACAGCATGACACCAAGTTTATAAACTTAGAGGCAAATTGAAGAATTGTGAGATTAGGATATTTGAGGGAAGATCATATGAATTGACCTGTAGTATGAAGACAAAGTTGGAGAGGAGAGAAAGACAGAGCTAAGCACTGAATTCATTGAGGACAGAAGAAGTAGGAATTTTAATTGAGCAGAAATTATGGATAAAGTGACCCTCAAAGGTAAAGCTATAGTAGAGGGAGAATTTAGACATGGCAAAGAGGTTTAAGGAGTATTTCAACTTCCCCACTATGACCAATGATTTAGAGTTATGGATGAAAGTGCAATAAATCAGTTCTAGAAAGGGTGGCTAAGAATGTTGCATTCTTAAGAGGGAGCCAGGATTCAGTGAGCACAAAAAAGATGGAAAGGAAAAGAAAGGAAGAGGTTTAAAATGTAAGTTTTCAAAAATAAGGCAAAAAACCTAAAGCATATCTGGACAACCTGGAGAGGTTACCTAGAGTTGACAACTCAAGAATTTGGGGACCACATTAAAATAATGCCTAATTTTACCCAACATGAGGATTAGACTAATGTTAAATAGAATGTAGTTGTTATATAATGGAAAGTAAGAGGCATATGTACATATATGTGTGTGTATATATATACATACGTATGTATATATATATAACACACACAGAAAAGAGATTATTCATATATTTTATGGGTTGGACTTTAGTCTCTGATAGTTGGACCATATTCCTATCAAAAAGATTTTCAATAACTATTACTTCTTTTAATTAATTTTGTCCCCACCAAGATTTTTTTTATTTCTAAAAGTTGCCTAATAGTTTCTTATATATTTAATTGACTCACCTGCTAGAAAATCAAGGCTCTCAGTGGCATTCAAACATAGAGACATTGCTTAACAAGAGAATTGAACAGTAAAACAACAAAAAGTAATTACAGCCCAATGAATAGTATCATTACTCTTCTATAGCAATTACAGTAACCATGTCCTTCAGCTATCAATATTCCATCTTCAGACCACAGGATTCTGGGAAATGTAGTTTTCTAGTATGATTGCCATGTTCTGTAGCTACTTCTGCTCTCTTCTCTCCATCCCTCACCAACTGATGGGAAAAGGACAAATAACAAGTACAAAAGGTCCCTGATCGTTTCTGCATGGTTGGTATTAAATATGTGTACAACTTGTAAGAATGTTCATCCCCATGAATTTCAGGTCTTTGATAAATATGAGGAGCCTTTGATCTCTTGTTTAATAATGTCAACATTGGAAGTAACTCACTCTGTCTTTTATTCATCCATTTATTTATTCTTGCAACATCCCTGAGATGTTGTATATATAAAGCTACTTGTCATTTCTGTGCCTCAGTTTGCTGAACTGAAAAAGAAGGATAATAATCTTATCTACTGCATTAGATTATGAATCTTTACTAATAACTGATATTATCTCATTTGAGTCTCACAACAGTCCTATGAGGTAGGCAGTAAAGTAATTACCTCTATTTTGTTGTGATGGTGGTGGTTGTGGTGGTTGTTGTCCTGAGTTCTTTTATTCACATCTGACTTTTTATAACCCCATTTGGGATTTTCTTGGCAAAGATACTGGAGTAGATTGTCATTTCTTTCTCCAGTTCATTTTATAGATAAGGAAACTGGGTTAAGAGACTTGCCCCGAGTCACATAACTTGTGTTTGAAGTTAGATTTGAACTCAGAAAGATGAATGTTCCTAATTCTAAGCCAAGTGCTCTTTTTGCTTACTTTACAGATTAGGAAACTGTGACACTGAGAAATTAAATGACTCAGATAATAAATGCTAGAGGTAGGCTTTCAATACACATTTTTCTGAGCCCTGGGCTAGTGCTCCTTCCCATATGCAATCCTGGTTCTATAAAGCAATTCAACAAATTAAAAATACTACACATATAACTATTATTGGCATTTTTGTTTAACAGACTGGAACTGCCTAAGCATTAAGAAAGTGTTCTTATCATAAGATTTGAGGAATTAATCACCAATTATCCTAAAAGAGTACATGACAGCAGTTCACCTGTTCCCCACCAGAGCACACCAGAGTTTGGTGTCTGGTGGGATATAGTATGACTCACTAATTTGTTCATATCTGTAAACAGATACTGTGACTGGTACAGAATGATTTGGTCAGTCAGTCATATAAATGCTAGCATTTAGTAAGGGCTCACAACTTACCAGGCATACTGCTAAACCCTGAGAAATATAGGGGGGAAAAAAACCCTAGTCTCTGACTTCGTGGAGATCCCAGTCTAATGTGGGAGAAACTTGCAAACAATTATGTACAAACAAGCTACATAAAATCATCTCAGTAGGAGGGCATTAAGATTAAAGAAGACAAGGAAAGCTTCCTGTCTTATCCTAAAGTCTATTAACCAGTTTCCTTCAAAGTTAATTGGATGATGTTGGAAAATAATTAATGAAGGAAAATTGAAAAATAAATACCTTAGCTTTGGGAGAATGTTCGTTTCTTTCTAAGTAACTTTTAGCTCTGAAGAGTGAAAAGGTACGTTATGACCACAAACTGTCTAAAACTATTTTTCCCTATTGTACTCTTTGAAAGAAAATAAAATGAAAGTTAACTTTTCAGGACTGATTGCTTGAATTTATTAAATGAAATTTTTTCTGAGTGCAATGGAAATAGACGTTTAGGGCTGGAAATCGAGGTTCTTCTGAGTGCAATGGGAATAAATGTCTAGAGCTGGAAACCGAGGTTCTTCTAAGTATAATAGGAATAATTAGACGTCTAGGGATGGAAACCGAGGTTCTGGAATGCGGAGGGAATAGTTAGAGTCTAGGGATGGAAATAGTTCTGAGTAAAGATGCCTAGAGCTAAAAGGAACCTCGGAGGTTAAATAGATAAAGCGATTTATTTTACAAAGAAGGAAACCGGAGTTCAGGGAGGCTGGCTCCTAGGGTCGCCCTAGGTCAAGGAGACAATGACTATCAGAAGCAGGATTCGCCTTTGGGAGCCGGGGCACTTCCCACAGGGACCCACTGCCTTCTTCCGAGATTGATGGAGTCTCGGGAGCCAGCAGGTGTGCAGGCAGGCCAGGGACGCGGATTAGTTGTTTTGCAGGGTCAGGTTGGCGCACATCTAGCTGAGGGCTCTGGGTAAGTGTTTAGATTTGTCTTTCGGCGGCAGGATGCTCAGCCCCACCAATCCAGAGACAGGTCTCTACTTGCTGGCTAGCTAGCATCCCTCTTCCTTGTTTCCCCTCTGGGGCTGGCTGGAGGGGAGGGGGTTGGGGGAGCGAAGTGAGAGAAGAGAGGAGAGGGATTGGCTTGCGCGTTTCACAAGTCTCCATGAGAGCCACGTTTCTGTGCACGTCCTGTTAGTCAGAGTTCCTCTCCCTGGTCAGCCCGCGGTGCCACAGCACTGGGAATCGGGCTTGTTTACACGTCTCATTATTCTCGCTTTGCAGTTGCTATAGCAACCACCAGGGGTCAGTTTATAAAAGGAGAGGAAGTTCACTTTGGGGGAGTTCAGTTTTCCAGCTCCTGATCTAAGCATGGCTGGAAAACAAATGGACCCAGCTCACGGGGAGGAAACACATTGGAAAGTTTCCTATGTGCAACACCACCCATCGTTTCCAGGGTCTGCAGAAGATGCTATTCCCTTCCTCCCCTAAAGAGATGTTCTGAGGAAGGGGATGGAGAGGGAGGACGATTTTATCTTCCGCATGCTGAGGTCACCACGCACTCATTTTTCTTTCTTGCCCCCAAGCACGCTCGCACGCGGGGACACACACACACACACACACACACACACACACACACACACACACACACACATCCCGCTCACAGCTACTCTTCAGCAGCGAGAGTACCACACATACTTAGATGCTCTCCACTAATGTCGCACCTTTCATCCGAGTATCGGCGAGTTTGGACTGTTTCTATTTCCATCTTTATCACAGGCAGCCAGCCAGAGAGAGAGGGACAGAATGACCTGCCCCCGGATCCAAAGTCAGGAGTTGCTCTAGATGAATTACTGCCAACTTTACAAGACAGACTGGACAAACTCCCCTATTGTCGGGTCATGAAACAGCTTCCAGGTGTGGGAAGTTAAGCTGCTTCTTCCCCTACCCTTACCAACACACACATACGCACGCACACACATACACACCATCCAAGTTGTCCCCTCTTTTCACCTGCCTATCTGTCCTTTAGAAACAAAGCTAATTTAAAAAACTGATTAAAAGCTAAACTGCAAAGGGTTCCTGAGTGGTTGGTGCAGTGTGGATGAGGCTCTGGGCTTGGAATCAGGAAAACCTAGGTTCAAAATCCATTTCAGACATTTATTAGATATGTGACTCTTGGCAAGACTTTGAATCTTTCAGGGTGCCTCAGTTTTAAAATCAGGAGAGTTGATTATAAGACATATGGACCTAGCAAGGCTCTATCAATGGTTCTATGATCCTAGAAAGGAGAAATAATGGGGCAAATAGTTCTGGCAGTAGGCAAGCAAATTTCATGACCTCCCTCACAACCTGACTTACATAGGAGTGATCTGGAGTGTTGGGGAGGGGCCAATAACTGGGTAATTCCTGGGACTTGTATTAATGTATGTCTCTCTCATGCAAATAGCCACCTCAGAGAAAGACCCAGCGACCACAGAAATTTATACCAGACATTGAAAGAATTGAAGAATCCTAGAATCCCATGCCTGACATTTCTTTCTGCCTACTGTTGTCAAGTTGCTGTGGAATGGATAGCTGGAGGAGTATGAGGTGATAGTTTTGCTTGTGGTAAGGAAAGAAAGGGTCTAGAAGAGAAAGATATTGCTCAGTCCCCATCCCAGTTTTCTGGCCATTTTCCCACTCCATTCCTCAGTCATTTTTTTTCACCTCAGAGGTTATTCTCTGGCCCAGAACCCCATGCCAACTGAGCCAGCCAATTTCTGCTTCTCCTTGGAAATTTAGGTGAATCCGAAAGTCTACACAAAGATCCCAGCTTTCCCTAATACAAGAGTTGCTATCTTTTGGGTGTGATGGACCCCTTTGGCAAAAGCCTGTAAAACCTTTCATGAAATGTTTTCAAATGCACAAAGTAAAATATGTGTATGAAGGAAACTGGTCATATTATTTATCAAACTATATTATTTAAAGTTCATGGACCCTAATTAAAGATTGCCTGTCCTAATGGTTTTAGATGCTGAGGCTGGGGATACAAAACAAAAAAGGAGGGAGAACAGAAATTTAATAGAAAGAGATTTTATTCTAAAAAGAAAAGAAAAAAGACAGCCCAGGACCAGGGTTACAGTGAAAGGAAAGTTCTCACCCTGCAGTTTTTCTGAAACATTCAAGAGCCCCTGGTGGGGCCCTCCACTATAACACCTATTTATTCAGTTTACTCACCCAGAATTCTTCCCTGCCAGTAATTCTGTCCCAGACTATCCCCCTCCCACCTTCAAAAGTTTTAGAACTGAAAGGAGGGGGAAGGGGGAATGTCCCAATGCTAGTGTAGTTGAGGTTGGAGGAAACCATTTCTTGGCATCCCAAATTGAATGTCTAAATTTATTTTCCCAAAGAAGCATCATTATACACAGTGATTGGGTTCTATACTATTATTAGTACAGAACTGTATTCTAGGTACATTATGAGTCATATAGGGTTTTGTGGGTTAGTCTAGGAATCTAGTCACCATTTATAATGCTATTTCTGGAAGGAAATTACTTTTAAAGGACCAAACAAATCAAATTAGAGATGAACTCTGGGACCACAACCATTCTCTACTTAAAGGAACTCTATTAGCTACATCAGAGATTCACTTCAATTTACTTTGAAATCCATCTTAATTTTTCCTTGAGGAGTGAAACAGTTTTTTAGTGGAAGATGATTATCTAATCACATACATACATATAAACATACAGACATAAAAACATATTTTAGATGCTATATAAAAGTATCTACTATATGATATGTTTATTGTAATATATGTCTATATCATATGTAAATGTTTTACCATGTATATATATTTCTTTGACAGAGAAAGAACTCAATTATGTATTATTTTCCTTAGGGGATGAGTCTCATTTATTTCAAATTTAATCTAAGCCAGTTATTTATAAGCATTACATTTGTATTTGAAAAGTTTTAATAGCAAACAAAAAGAATAACTGCAGCTTAACTGCCATATTCTGTTTATTTGCAAAACATCGTGCATGCAGATATACATGGGGTACATTGTATTTGCAAGTACCAAATTAACCATATTTTGTCCTCTGAGCCCATCTGAGCCCATAACTTAAATAAAAAATTCAAGCAAGATAATCAAGAAGCATTTATTAAAGGCCTGCTATATGTCAGGCAGGCACTGTGCTAAGTGCTAATGATACAAAGGCAGACAGGTACAGGTGAAAACAAAATAACCTTAATAAGTTCCATAAATCATCCACCAGCTAAAATTACCAGTTTTCCCACAGGTCCAATGCTAAACAGATAATTAAAGGAAAACTGTCCAGATAAAAATCATACTATAAAGAAAAGTTCTCACCTGTTAACTAATTGAATTTTAAAATCTCAAAGTACTCTTCATCAACATCAAGCAAAAGATGTTATTTGGAGGCTGGTACTAGGAGTCCAGAATTGTAGATTCTAATTTTTCTCCCACGGCCAAGTCTCAAAGTGATACTGGGAAAGGAACTCATCATCTTTCTTTTAGTTTCACTATGGGTAAAATGTAGATACTATATTATTACAGGATTCCTGTTTAACTGAAAGGCCATTGTGGGGATGCCTATAAATCACCCTGAGCCACTTAGATGAAAGGCAGGAAGTGAAATGGGATTACTTATTCTGGGTTTGGTGTTTTTTTTTTGTTTTTTGTTTTTAATAATTTTCAATTTTTTTTTTTTTGCACAAACAATAGTTCAGAAACTAAAACCAAAATCCAGTCAGTTTTTTTTCTTTCAAGCTGGTGAGTAATAATATACTACTGGTTCACTTGATTAATACTATAAAGGAACCTCATTTACTGAAATCCTATTTTCTTTCTCTCTCTTTTTTAATGAACAGTTCTCTCATTGGGTTTTTGTATCATGTAATAATAAAACCCACATTTAAAACTTTAAACTGATGGACAGTGTTTCTTTAACACCATTCAACAGCTGTTAAGTAGGATAATCAACTGTTTATCCTCATGCCACTAATTCAAATGCTAATTGCTCTCCATGCTCCAGCTTATTCATCCACTCAAGCCTAACCAGGTGTGTTGCATGCTAAAAGGATGCTACAGTAACCATGTGCCTTCAGCTATTCAATTCAGGACACACATACAAGCTAGAAGACCAAAGCAAAGAGGATAAATGATTTGTTTGATATTGTTGATATTGAAAGCCATGGGCCTTGGGACCTTGAGATTTGCCAAGGAGAAAAAAACACACACACAGGGTGGTTTGCTTTAGGTAGAAAAACTGTTCTGATTATGATTTAAAATTGGATTACAAAAAACAAATTTCACATAAGGAAGAACTTTGTCATTAGCTTGCACAATTTCAAAATAATTTGTATGTATCTATGAATATTCTGATCTTTTAAAAAGTTTTTTTTTTTTCCTGAAGAGAGAAGATAATGCTTATAATTTTTCAGTCATGGTTTCCTATATTTCTTAATTCTCAGCTATTTAATAAACTTTTCAAAAATAAGGTGCAAGAAACTGCCTTATTTTTGTTTTTTGAAAAGTTGCTGCTGCTAAAGGATCTTCAAACTATGAAGTAAATTTAGTTCTGAAAGACTTCCTTGATTGCATCAGAAGCAGGTATAGCAGAAAAGACACTCCCATTCCTACTACTAGCTAACTCAAAGCAAATATCACTTAAACCTTTCCTGATCTCTTGCTTCCTTACCAAACTAGAAGCAATTTTTAAGTTCTCTTCAATGAATAAATCCTATTATCTTTTAAAGGAACCACACAAAAGTCCTGCCAACAAATGTCTGTTTAAAAGCGTAAATTGAGAACTAGCAGAGACCTTGGGATCCATCTAGTCCAAACTCCCTCTCCCTGCTTCATTTCACAGATGAATTAAACAGACTTAGAGAATTTGAACGACTTATCCAAGGTCACACTGGCAGTAAGACTCACAGACAGGATATGAAATTAAGTTTTCCTAATTCCAAAGTCCAGCATTCTAGCCACTTTTACACTATTTATTTATTCCCATTGATTGAATTCCTACTAAGTGTTCATTACTATGCTCGGTGCTGAAGAGTATACCAGAAAAAGAATAAAACATGATTCCTGTTCTCAATGATTTTCTAGAATAGAATAATTGGAAATAAATGCCAGTAACTTGGGGCATAAGTTCATGTGCAAAAGGGCTAAGATAAACATAGAAGAGGTAGAGCTTGAAAAGGTTTTAATTGATGTTAAACATTTGGAAAGGCAAAAGAGAAAGATATGATCATGCCATGGGAAGGGATATAACATGAGCAAAGGCAGAGAGGTGGAATTGAGCCTAGTATAGTCATAGTGCAGTAAAGAGTGTATCTTGACCATTGAGGAAGGTGCTCACTGAGGAACTAATATGAGATAATTTAGGAGTCTCAAATCTCAGGCCACATTGGCCAGTTTGCAGATCCTCTATGAATTTTCATGAAGTCTTTTTGTCCTTTGGTTGACTAATGTGTAATTAGATTAATAAATCTCTGTGAAGGGAATTTAAAATTTTCTGTAGTCTTCATGCAAAAAGATAAATGCTACAAAATAAAATATGACACAAGTTGGATTCTTCTGGCACAGTAAAACCCTTGTGTAAGGGCCTCCTTAAAAGACCCAGGCACAAAGGGATACCTAGCAATGTCAGAAAAATATCTTCATTGTATAGATCCCCATAAGTATAGCACCTACTCGTGTGTCAGGATGCTGAGAGAAATATCCTGCTGAGAATAGAAGATGAACCCTAGTGTCAAGAAGACTGGGTTTACATTCCATCTCACATACTTGTCAGCTAGATGATCCTAAGCAAGCTACTTAACCTCTGTCTTCCTAAATTTCTTCATCTGTAAAATGATAGAGTTGGACTTTGATGGTCTTGAAGGTCTCTTCCAGTTTTAATTCCGTAATCCCATGACTCTAAAGCCAAGCACATATAAGAGAAGAAGAGAAAAGAGAGAAACAGAAGGGAGAAATACAGTTTACAGTGACCTGAAATCCAAGCCATCTAAAATGAGCATCAACAAGGTATTTATTGGGTATCTTCCATGTGCCTGGCATATGGAACATGAAGAAAAATCTTTATCTATATTTATTTGTATAAATGTAAATATCTATTTAAATATATGTGTATATATGCACATATACATAGAGAGAGAGAAAGTGAAAAAGAGGAGAAAAAAAGAATTTGAGAGGAGAAAGAATGAGAGAAAGAATGTGTATATGTAACAAAAACAGACACAGAAAGACCGAGAAGCTAAGAGACAAAAAGAAACAGAGAAAGAGACTAAAAGGAAGAGAGGAAGAGAGCGAATGGAAGACAGAGAAGAGAAAGAAATGAAAAAAAAAAGAGAGAGAGAAGAAGGAGGAGGGAGGGAGAAAGAAAAAAGAGGAGAAGAAAGGGAGAGAGAGATAAGAGAAGAAAAAAGAGGAGGGGGAATAGAGGGGGAAAGGGGAGAAGGAGGGAGGGAGGAGGAAAACAGTGGGAGACAAAGACAGAGAGAGAGTGACAGATACAGAGACAGAGATAGAGATAGCAGAGAGGGAGAGGGGGAAGGGAGAGAGAGGGAGAAGGGGGGAGAGAGAGAGAGAGAAAAACAGAGAGAGACAGAGAGACAAAGAAAGGGGGGATGGAAGGGGGAAGAGTACAGATAATGATTTCCCTGGTTAGAGAACTTACTGGAAATTTGGAAATTCCCTTTATTGGTGCAGATCAGCACCCTGTTCTTCAATTTATAGTCTTAGAAACTTGCCTGGAGCCTTGTGAGGTCATATGACTTGCACAAGGTCACATAATAATAGGCAGTAATATGTGTCAAAAGCAAGACTTGGACCAGCTCTCTACTATGCACAATGCCTCTCTCATATACAAAAGAAATACAAGTGTGAAAATAAGGAGCCCCTGCTGGACCCTGGGCATCTAGGTGGTGTGGTGGATAGAGTTCCAGAGCTAGTGTTAGGAAGACTCGTCTTCCTGAGTTCAAATGTGATCTCCGACACTTCCTAGCTGTTGTGTGATACTGAGCAAGTCACTTAACCCTGTTTGCCTCAGTTTCCTCAAATGTAAAATGGTCTGGAGAAGAAAAAAACAAACTACTCCACCATCTTTGGTAAGAAAATCCGAATGGAGTCACAAAGATAGAACATGACTGAAATAGTCTCTTAAGGACCTTGTTGCTCTAGATCTTTGCATGTAGTTGGACTTGATTTGGTCATGGATCTAGTCTCCCTTTTCTTATACTCTGTTGTCCATTAGACTCCAAACAATTTAAAATTTAGATTTTTAGCCTTATCTAGATCTTCCCAAAGAGAGGAGTAATAAGTATTCAATATACAATATGAATTAGGTATAAGACAGGCATTTTATTTCTATGCATAACATATGCTAAACATAAAAAGACAAAAGGATTCAGAAGAGGATTCAGTAACTTAATTTATCACAATTGATACAATCTGCTGAGAGGCCAATACTTAAATCTTATCAGCACATAAAGCAGTTTGCAGGGCTGCAGATAAAGCAGTTTTCTGATTTTTGATTCATGATCTCTATCATCTGGCAAAACAAAACAGGTACTTGACTTCTTTCTCGTTTCTATGATTATCCTTTTCAAAGTAGAAGCTCCTCTGGGTGCTGGTCAGCTTTGCTCAATGGATCCATGACCTCCCGATCTCTCAAACTCTCAAAGTAACCTGAATTCCTCCACCTCAAAATTGATGCTCGATCACCTACTTAGGAAAGGAAATAAAACAGAAAATGCAATCAGAGGTCCAGATACAATTCTGCCTAGGTGAAGCCCTCTTGTTCTGCTGGGATGGGGAAAGATCAGCCTATTTCCATCCTTAACTCGGAAGAAGTTTACAAGGTACCACCTGAAGGAAGGGAGAGCATCCTGTCCCCATGACCATTGTCACAAGAGAAAAAAGGAATCAAGGAACCAGTAAAGGTTTCTTTTGAAAGAGACTAGGGATTCTATGAGATGGTGGTGAAGAAGAAATACATCACAAGCATCAAGTCAACCTATGCAAAGGCCAGAAATGTGAGATCAACTGGTATTATTTTATTCCTTGTTCTTTTTGGTGGTCACTCTTATTGCTGACCTCATCCTTCATGTTACAAACTCATCGTCATCAAATAGCTTTCTGGACCACAGTTAAATTTCCCCTTTCATTAATGCCTATAAAGCTATCCTAAAGAGAATAGCCTAACTTTACAATATGGTGGGCTGTCCTACATAGGAAACCAACAGCGAATAGGATTTGTGTTTTATCTTTTTTTTTTTTCCAATAATGAATATGATCTGCATTGAGCCAGCCAGTCTCTGCCACAGTCACTTCTGTAACCATTGGCACTCACATGTAAAGACTGTTGGCTGAAATAAGGGGTGTAGTCTGTGGCTGGGAAATTCAGTTTTCTGGGTGCAAAGTTATCTGGCCCACATAGGGATTTCATCCTATGTTTGGCAACTAATGAACTCCACATATGGACTCCACAAGATGCAGTGAGTTTATAAAGGTGGCTTTAATGACTGCATCACTTCATAGACTTATTTTTCACTCCCTTTGGTTGTAATATCACTAGTTCATAGCATCATGATCACATAGCCTTTCTGAATCTGTTTCCTTATCTGTAAAAGGGAGATAGGAATAACACTAGCATGACAAAATTGTTGGGAGGTTCAATGACATAATAAGTGAAAAACATTTTGCAAATCATAAAATACCATGTAAAATGTAAGCTGTTATCATTGTTATTACTAGTCACTATGGTAAGCACTGGTAATGCTTAAGGCTTGGATCTCCTCTCTTTGACTTCCATCCCCACTCCCCTCTCCTCCCCCTGCCCAGTTTCTACTGCCTTCCTGGCCCTGAAATTAGTATGTATTTGCTTTGTATATATTTTGTTCATGTATATATACGTCTCATCAATAAAATAGGAACTACTTGATGTCAGGGATTATTTCATTTTTCCTCTTTCTATCTTCAGCATCTGACACATTTTGATTGTTGTTGAGTTGTTTTTCTGTCATGTCCTACTCTTTATAACCTCATTTGGGGTTTTTTTTTGGCAAAGAATTTGCCATTTTTTTCCTCCAATTCATTTTATAGATGAGAAAACTGGGACAAACAGGGCTAAATGATTAGCCCAGAATCACACAGTGAGTGTCTACAGATTTGAATTCACAAAAATAAGTCTTCCTCACTTCAGACTGGTTGTTCTATACATTGCATCACCTAGATGCTTTGGTGCATAGTAGGTACTTAAAAATACCTATGAGTTGATAGACTTGCGATCTTCTTACTGCGGATCCTTGTATAATTGTCTTTCATGTCCTTCATTAAATTCTGCATAGAGAATTGTTGCATACCAGAAGCGTTCATCTGCATCTTTTAATATTTTATATTATATTTATATTATATATAATAACAATAGGTTAATATTTAATCATTTTTAATGAATAAATTAATGCATAACATTGCAGCACTCTTTTTTCCCCATTGTAGCATTCTGAAGATCCCTCTGTTATCCCTTGCTCTTGCTACATATCAGCCCATTTCCTTTCCAAGTAATTTGTGTCTGTAATGATGTCTTTTACCCTACTTGTTTTGTGAAAAATCATTGTTGGGCAGAATATGTTGCAATCTTACTTTTTTGCTTACCATACATTTTTCCCCCTGTTGACCATTGGGTTACCTGAAAGCTTTACTTTGGAGATTATTTTGCTTTATGAATCAGAGGTATACATCATTTTTAGGAAAATATTTGTATTAAGAAGTCAGTCTCTGATACCCAGAGCTAGTCTGGGAATCAGTGAAAACACTGCAAAATTTCTCAAATGCAATCCAGTCTATTCTCTTCTTCTTAGTCCATTCTGAGCCAGTATGTTGGCACCTGTCCAAAAACAAATATCCTTGTGGACTGAATCAAGAGTCTGCCCATCCACACGCATGTCAAAATCTGGACACTATCCATTCTTCATTCCACTCATGGAGCCATGAAGATGAAAAAAAAGTTACATACAGAATTGGATAGTTGGAATAGACCTTACCATTTAATCCAAATCTTACCAAGTAAGAATCCTCTCGATATTATTTCTGACAAGTTTGTTTAACAATATTTCAATTCACTATCTTTGAAGTAGTCAGAATACTTTGGTTGAAAGAGTCCTAGATTTCATATCAGAGGGGAATTTAAAAATCCTAATTATGCTGCTTACCACCTTTAAAGCCTTGTTGGACAAGTCAATTAAGCTTCCTGTGCCTCTGCTTCCTCATCTGAAAAATGAAGAAAATTAAGAGGTTGGACTAGGGAATCCTTCTAATTTTAAATCTTGAAACTCTTTTGACTTTCTAGTCCATCCAGACAACTCTAATTGATGAGACATTTTTCCTTATGTTAAACCAAAATCTGTACTTCTGCAATTTTCTATATTTCCCTTTGGATCCAAGACAAATAGAATCATATTTCCAGAGCAACACAGAGTTGGGGCAAGATGGGGTTCAATGGTCATTTCCCCTAACCCTCTGAGGAAACAGATCCAGAGAATCTAAATAAGTTTCCTGAGATCATACAGGTAATAAGTGACATTTTGGATTGGAACCCATGTTTTCTGACTCCCAATCCATCACTCTTTCCATTGTACCATCCTATTTCTTAATAGCCTTTCAAATACTTGGGGAGAAGTCAGCTCCTCCCCTAAGTCTTTTCTCTTCAAGCTATATATCTTCAATTTCTTCAGTTGATTCCCATAAAGAATGATTTCTGGCCTTCTCTTCCTCCTGGCCTCTTTTCTCTGGATAATCTTCACTTTGTCCACATCCTTCCTAAAATGTCATGTTCAGAACTGAACACAATACTCCAAATGTGATCTGCCTTAAGGCATTAAATGATGGGATCATCACCTTCATGGTCTTATATACTATGTTTCTACTAATGCAGCCCAAATAGCAAGAGTTTTCTTTGGCCATTTTGTCAAACTATTGTACAGTTTGTATTTACAATTCACTAAAATTCCCCAATTTTTTTTTTTATACAAACAATCATATGGCCATATATCCTTCAACCAACACTTGTACAGTTGAGCTTTATCTTACTTATAAGATGTTGCATTTATTCTTATAAAACTTCAATTAATTAGACTCAGTCAGTTATTCTGACATGGGCATATCTGATATGGGGATGAGTATATATATGTTTAATTCTATTCTGCTGTCCAGTGTTTAAATATCTTTCCCAACTATCATGGGAAAATTTTACATGGATGCCCTTCATACTTCAGCCAAGTTAATAATTAAATTAATTATTATTAATTATTTAAAATGTTGCAAAATATAGAAATATAGATGATTCCTAGAGTCTTTGCCAAGTTGATAATTCTACAAAGTATTTTTGAGTATCTGCTCATTTTATTTTTTGTATCACAGGTTGCCATGGTAAAAGAATTCATTACCTAGTAGCTATCCCCTACTAGTGATTAGACTTTCCATATTTATATTTGAAGAAGAGGCACAGTCTGCAATCAGGATCTTACTTTAGTCCATTACTATTTGAGTCCTGTCATTCAATCAATTCCAAATAAACTTAACTATATTGTACTAGCTAGGTTTTATATCATTTCATACACAAGTGTATCATGAAAAATCTGTCAAATGCTTTAAGAGATTAAATAAGCTACATCTATAGCTTTCCTGCAATCTACAAGCCTAATAACCTTATCAAAAAAAGGAAATAAGAATATACTAGGATGTAATGAATACATACAGGTATTGGTGATTACAACTTCCCTTTCTAAGTACTCCAGAGGGATAGAGCACTGGATCTAGCGTCAGAAAGATTTGAGTTCAAATTTTGCCTCAGACACTTACTATAAGATGTGTGTAGACCAGATCAAATGACTTAATCCTGTTATCTCAGTTTCCTGGTCAGTAAAATGAGCTGGAGAAGGAAATGGCAAACCATTTCAATGTCTTTGGCCAATAAAATCCCAAATGGGATCATCAAGAGTCAAAGACAACTGAACAACCAACATGAATACAATAATCAGGCCCCAGTATAGGTATAGTAACAATAAACTAAATTGCTACTCTGTCGCTCATTTTATCCAATTGATTTTTATCCCATAAGTTATGCTCTTCCATTGTCATACCCCATATGATTCACATCCTATCAAATTTTACCTTTGAGGTCATTTACTTCCTTATTTTAAGATTTCTAAATCATCTTGTCTATTTTTCATGGTCAATATATTTATGTAAAAACATATACAGACATAAATTTATTACTGTCCCTCTTTTGGATATCATCTTGTATGAATTTCAGATCCTCTCTAGTGACATTTTTCTTCCTGTGTATAATTCACTACTCTTTGTAGAATCTGGTTTGGTGAATGAAATAAGGCATTTTTCTCCCTTTCCATCCATTTTCAGTTTAAAGCTCTCTTGATTTGATACACAAATTTCTAAGCAAGCATATCTTTACTGATGTTCTTTATAGCCTGATAAAAAGTCTACAATCTTTATTTCTATTGTATTTTTCTTTATTTTGTTAAATATTTCCCAAGTATATTTTAATCTGATTTGGACTTGGGGCTGATAGCCTCAAGTAGGCCTATTGGCTTGTATGTTTGACACCTCTTCCTTAAAGAATTTTCATTCTTTTTAGCTACCCTTTGTTTAGGGACTCATGGGCTCAGATTATTGGAAAATCTCCCTTATTTTCCATACTTACTAGAAACAAGGTCTTTATTCTCTGTCACCCTAGAATTTTTAGTTCTGGCTAAGTTCACCACTGTTTGCCAAATTAGTTTGCTATGTCAGAGGTTGGAACTGGGACTTTTCAGCCAGAGAGAATGGGTTATTGCTACTGAGTTTTTTTAGCATTTCTTTTCTTTTTCTAGAGCTCTTGTTAAGGTACATTTAATCATTAATGAGCTGATTCTTACCCATGACCTAATAGAACCAGCAAAACAATAACTACATTCTTAGATATGGTCCACAATTTGGGTTTACTTAGAAATATGACTTCTAGTCATTTTATTTTTTTTTCCACCTAATTTTTCAAGAAAAAAAGAAAGACAAAGAGAAAGGGGAAAACAAAGAAATCATCAACACTGAAAAAAATCTGAAAATAAATGCAAATTATACTGTGGAGCTCTTCTTTCTTTTCTACCTATTGATCCTGCTTCTTCATTGTCTTCTGGTATACGCCTTGTCTTTAAGAATTTTAAAAATCAATGATGGGTATCCACAAATGACTATATTATATAAGTTAGAGCAGGCTTGTTTGCTAAGAAATGTCAGACAAAGCATCATGGCATTACATCTGGAACTTGGGGGCCCTAAAGCTGTCACTTGTTCAATTGTACATATTGTGTACCTGTAACATTTGTGTTCTTGGTGAGAAGAAAGTTCAAACCTAACCTCATCTGCTGTGTTTTCCACCTTGATTTAACAACTTTTGAAGGATTTCTTTGTATCTCTACATGAAGAACAATATTTTTTATCAATTAACAAACATTAAGTGCTTATAATATGCTGAATACTGTCTGCTTTTCCCTATCAGTTCCATATATTAAATACACAGGATGTTAATTTGGAGGGGATAAAACACAAATAAAGCTATTCCAACTTATTAAAAGTAAAGACAAATTGTAATTTTCCCTGAAATGAAGGGAAAAAAGCAGATAAATGTCATATACTTCCCTCAGTTTGTGAACCCAGAATAAAATGGAGAAAGAGCCAATGGGTGAGTGCCTATAAGGGCCTTTCGCTAAGACATATTCAATTCAATTTTGTTTGTATTTATTAAGTGCCTACCATAATCAAAGCACTATGGTAGGATACAGACAGAATTAAGACCAGTCTCTTTCATTTAAAAACTAAAAATGTAATAGGAGAATGAAACAGGTACACAAATCTATATATAATAGGGGTAATCATTAGGAGACAGTCTCTTCCTCCTCATTTGCTGGACTGGAGAAAAAACTCCCTACACTCTCCAAGCCCAAGGAAGAATTTGGCAGAACCCCAAATGACACATTCAAAAGAGAGGAAGAAAGAGGCCAAGCCTTTCTCCTCTCCTTTTATAGCCTACTGAGTGGGAGGCTCATCCTGGCTCAGTCACCAATTATCTCTGACACAGTTACCCAGTCATGGGGATTGGTAAGAGAATTCTGTATCAACTCCTGGAACAATTCCTTCAGCACTAAGCATGTATTCGTGCCCACAAAACCAGAGCTTTTGCCCAGGTCCATGGGAGATGGCCCAGTCTAGCAGATTGAGGTGTTCCCTCAATGATCCCCCATAAAATATAGGTTATATTTTTATACTTAAGTATATATATATATCCATAAACTTCCAGGTTTGTGTGCATAAATGTATAAATCGATATTTCAACACATATATAGATAGCATTTTAAAATGCAAACTCTCAAGTAAATGAGGAAGATTCAAGAAAATTAAAACTGTTTGCTATTTGATTCTTGGGCATTGAATACCAGCCAATTTATAAAACCAAAGATCAGAACAAGGTCATCTGATTTTGGTTCTCACACTTTTGTGCTTTAAGCCCCATATTCAAGCATTCAACTCCTTACCATCTCAGCTTACACATGAGGTGATCAGATCTCCTGCCCAAGGGCACAAGATGATTGCCTTTGGCAGGGGTTAAGAAGGTGCTTCCTCATCCCCATTAAGAGCATTTCATAACTGGCTAAGTGCAATGAAAGGCGTTTTGTTTGAGGGTTTTCACCTTCACCAGAAGCACCACTGAAATGAAATCTAAGTCAGTTGAGTTGAATTTTCATTTACATACATCCACACACAAAAAGAATACTTTAATCAGAATGTGTCTGGAAGGTCC
>NC_067398.1:559246659-559439159 GCF_016432865.1 Antechinus flavipes | reverse complement strand
GTTAGACTGTTTGATGGCCTCCACGTCTGCCTCAGGTGTGCTGGCATTGGTGTCCAATCAGAGCTTTCAGCTGAATCATGTCTAAAATGATGGAGTTAACAGGGTTTAGCCATTTGGTTACTCAGTGTCAACAGGCATTTATTAAACACTTATGTATCAGACACTGCTAATAGGGAAGAATGCAAAGAAAAGCAAGAAACAGTATCTACTCTCAAGAAGTGTACATTCTAATGGGGAAGGCAACATATGGATAACTAGGTACAAGAAAGATACAAATATGTGTTTGCATATAAGTACATATGTGTGTTATATGCATACATACACACATATACATTTACACACACACACATACATATATATACACACACACACACAAAATATATAGAAGGTAACCTCAGAGGCAAAAGTACTAATAGTTGGGACAATGTGGGGACAGGTGGGGATACTGCCAGAAAAGATCCACTAAAGAAGTTGACATTTAAGCTAAGTCTTGAAGGATACCAGGAAAACTAAAAGATAGAAATGAAGTAGAATACTATTGCGGGTATAGAGAAGAGCCCAGTGCCAAGACTGGGGTACAAAAATGAAAGTATCAACTGCAAGGAGTAGAAAGTAGGCTGTTGTAACTAGATTGTAGAATGTAATGAGAGGAATAAAGTATAAAACAGGAAAGGAAGGAAGGAATCAGGTTGTGATGGGTTTTAAGTGTCAGATATGGGATTTTATATTTGCAGGCCTGTATTTTGGGAAAATCACTTTTTTAGCTTGTTCTTAACTGTTATTTTCACATAATATAATAGATGACATAGTTTGGATCAAACTGAATTAAATTATTTCCAAAGGACATGTAGAATTCTGAAAACAGTGTCTGGAAGCATGCTCACTTGTAGCAGGCTTTTGGTTATAGTGCCAGGACAGTCTAGTACTCCAGGCCCTGGGAGAAAGTTTGCATTAATTTAATCTAGAGAAGAAAAAAACAAGGGTGAGTCAACAATCTTTCCCAGATTGCCAATGTACAGGACTACATTAAATGCCCACCCACTCCCCTCTAAACTAGATGTGAGTTGTACACATACCCCAAGAAAACTGTACAGAGACAATATTATGTGTGCTTGACACAAATGAGAATGTTTGTACATGTTAATCGGGAATGAGTAAGAGATTGACAGCCTGGAAGCAGAACAATAGGTGGACTCCACCTGTGTGGGGAACAGTGGTGAGTCAAAGAGACGAGATGGCTCACCCACCAGTGAGAGAGGAAACCTAGAATGAGGTGAGCTCAGACCAGAAGCGATTGCATCAATGGAGCCAGGCACTAGATAAGAGCAGTTGATGGAGTTAAGTTAGGCAGAAATTTAAAGAGGCTCATTCAGAAATGGGAACAATGCCTACAATTCTTATCTCACGGTTCTGTTGTGAGGGAAGTACTATATAAATATAAGCTATTTATTATTCCTGAAATTATCCTTGAGCATCATTCTTATAACGTAGTCCCCAAACCTTTTTTCTTCTGAAGCTCTTGAATGTTAAAATTTTTACTTAGAGATCATAATATTTAGAACATTTTTCAGATAAGACTGCGTTTTTTTTTGTCTTTTTTAAAAATTGCTTATACAAATGAGAATACTGAGAACTGGAAAGGGGGAAGTGAATTTGGCTGATATCATACTCATAGTTAAAAAGCAGAGCCAGGATTGACAACTGGCTTCTTTAACACCAACTTAGGGGACTCTTGCGGTGTCTTTGAATCACTTCAGTTGTGAGCCCTGGAATGGCAAAATCTGCATTAGAGATGAAACAAATGAAAAGCCAGAGAGACAAAGTTTCTAAATAATTAATTATCAATTTATTAGTTAGACTAGCTGATAAATACATTGATAGTCATTTGTCTCTCTTGATAATCAGAGATCCCTCTTGGAGATACTGAATGCCTTAATATAGTTTTAGAAAAGGGCTTGCCCTTAACAAGTGAAAAATCAACCCTGATTGGTGAATAATTAATGAGAGAATGGGCATATTAATATGAAAGGGGGTTAAAACTCTTCAACTCCTGCTGAGAACATGGCTTAATCATGAGACTCGGCTACCTCTAGCAATTTAAAAAAGGAATCTGTCTCCATTCAGAGCACTCTGGTTGTATTTTCCTTCATGAGTTGGATTACCCTAAATTCCAATGAAGAATACAAAAGCATAGATTTGATGCTTTGGGACTGGAATTCGCCTAGATTAGATTCAGTTGACATTTTAACAGAAGTAAAGTCTCCTTGCTGGGTGGGTCCTGCCCAAGATCTCAGAGCATGCAACTCCTCCTCCCTCCTCCCTCCCCAAGATTAGTCCAATCTCATCTATCAGCCTTGACCTTCAAAGACTGGCTGACCTACAGGGTCTGGTCCCTAAATGAGGAAATTTAAAAAGCCTAGATCCTTATTAATAATGGGTTGTTAGTATAAGAGAAAATTAATTGTTGTCCTTCATTCTCAAAGATCAAAATGACATCACTATATGTGAGTCAAGTTAGTATATTTGACTGGCTGATCAGATCAATACAAGCTCAGGATCCTATGCCACAAGTTGGACAAAAATAGTCCCTGTGAACATCTGGGGTAGTTTCTCTAACTCTGAACATCTTGTATTTTTTCTGAGCTAGTTTAATTCTGCTTTGCTCAGAGAACGCAGGATCTTCTCTGATGAGGGCACACCATGCCAGGTGGTCCTGTGCCAACATCTCCCATGTTGTACAATCAATAATAAAATTCTTAAAACTTTATTATTGAAAGTGTCCTTGTACCGCTTTTTCTAACCACCTTGTGAGTGCTTTCCCTTTTTCCCTGTATTCATAAATGATCTTTTTTGTCAAGTGTACATTTGGCATTCAGGAAGACTAGTATCTCTTAGGTGAAGGCTGCTTGTCACTTTTGATGTCCGCTTGATTCATCTAACTCTCACTCTCATAAGAAAAAATAATCACTTTTCTCAAAGGAGAATTGCCCAACAGAGGTCTATACTTTTTGGTGGGAATTTTCTTTAGGACATAAGCCACTGTTGATTCACCAAGAAAATACAAAGAGAGTATATATTATGTGTTTAATATATGTTTGCACAATGCCTGGAACATAATAAGTATTTAATAAATGTTTATTGCATTGATAAATGTGTAAACAATTATAAATGTTTGTTGTGGACTGAATTACACCAAAAGAGTTATTGGAAGCTTGGATTTCTACTGAGGGTGGGGTGGGGTGAGAAGAGGGGAGAGTGCAGAGGAGGGTATATGAAATTCTTCCAAAAGAGTCTGCAGAATTGATGTTGGTTTGTTTTAGGGAGGTAGGGGTGAGGGAAGGATATTGCCACACCCTTTAGGAGGAAGAGGAGGGAGGGAGTCACAAAATGTCAAAGAAACAACAATCAAGTGTTGCAGTTGGAAGAAAACTGAGACACCAGATGCTAATCAAATACTTATTAGGCAGAGATTCAGAATGCCCTAAAAATATACTATGGAATCCCTCTTCCTCTGGCTCCCATAATTTGGTGTCCCGTGACACTCCTGGATCATCCATAAAACAGTTTTTCTCTAAGTCTGAATTTTCCCTCATTTAGAAGATAACAAATATTTGCTACGAATTAACTCAGTTTTCAGTTGAAAAGTGTTCAACTAAATACTCTATCTCACAAGAGACCTAGCAAGAAGTTTTCTCCTGGAGAAATACATCACCAATTACACAATCTCAAATGCTTTTATTAATAAAATCATTTGAAATCCTAGGAACAAATTCTGACTTTAAGATTAAAATCAGAAAAATAATTAGCCAGGCAATCTTCCACAGATCGTTTTTGGTTTATGTCACAGAATTTGCATCTGTGCCATAAAAATTAATTAATATACCTATGCCTCAAATGATTTCTATCTACAGAGAGGGGAGAGATTTGTATCTTTGTCTATTTCAGAGAATATAGACTTCAAAAATTTCTGCTTTAGTGCAGATTATTAATTATGCCATTGGAAGACTGAGAATGTTTCCTAAGTTGCTATTTAATGCTGACCCCACAGTTCTATAATGCCCCAACTTTTGTTCCCTCCCAGTCCAATGTGATCTTTTTCATTTCCCTTTTACTATATATATATATATAAAATCTTATTTCCCCCTCTTACATGAGAGATATGATTATGAAGCATAAACCACACAATCTCATAATATATCATATTATAATCATAATATAATAATTCATAATAACTTATAGCACCTAGAGTCAAAATCACTTCCTTGAAGTGCTATGAGCTGATCTAAATATAATGCAAAATCACTCAGTAAATCCTCTTTTCCTATACTTGCCCTAAAATTTTCTATTCTGTGATTTTTTTTCTATTTTTCCTCTTTTATTTATTTGTCCAAGTAAAATTTCATAATACAGGTATGTTCCTCCTCAGGAATGCCTCTCTCTAGGAATTTTATCATCTCCCATTGGATGACTGTTATATTCCAATATCTTATGTCCTAGAGTTTTTTCTCTGGAACAGAGGAGACTTGGAACATTCATAAAATAACTTGAAGAGAGGGATCACCTTTTTAACTTAATGAATTTAAATTTCAGACCACTAAGTAAAATTTTGGAAACTTGTTCCTTCTGGTTCATTGCTCAGGAATAACCTTTGTTTCTTGAATGTTGAGGACTGCTGAAGAAGTAACCATACGTCCAGACTGAGTTTTAGATTCTAAGTTTCTGGAGAGTTAGGGTCTGAGTCATATCTATTCTAGGCTACTGCCAATTTTTCTGACTTCTGTCTTGCTTCAATGATTCCAGATGAGAGAGTAAGGCTGATGACTTTGCACAACTCTACCTTGCTTAAATTAAATAGCAAGCCTAGACATCACTCCATCATCAACAAACATCTTCATGTTAAACACAGTATCTTGCACATTTTGGGAGGGAGAGAACTATACCTGTGATTTTATCTATATAAAGATCTCCCAGGGAAGAAATTCTTTCCATTGATATAGATCCATACCATCTCTGAAACTTAAGATCTTAGAGTAAATTAGAACGTATGTGGTTAAATGACTTACCTAAGGTCACACATCCAGTATGTATGAGGCAGGGCTTGAATCCAGGTCTTTCTAATTTCAAAGTCAACTCTTAACCACATATTATAACTGTCTTGCACATAGTAGGCACTTAATAGATTTTTGTTGAATGAGTAAATGAATGAATATATCTCCCTTAGATCTTGTGCTGACCTAAGAATATGGCAATCAAAGTAGGATAGTTTCTCTTGAAGATGAAAAAAAATTACATATTAAATCAACAGGGAAGAATGTTCTAAGTGAGTTGAGATTGAACTCATTCTCTATTTCTGACATCATCATGGTAGTTTGTAATATTTCCCCCAAGTGCTTATGCATATACTCCATGTGAATGAGAGTTCCTTTCGACATCATCTAGTACGTGTCCTTTCCCTCTCATGCAAACTACCAGAAAACAGCCCTATTTTATAGGTACTCCATGAGTTAATAGCAATTCAAGACCATAGTTCACAACCCCCCACCAATGTGTTTACTTTTACTAAACTAGCCAGAAGGGACACCTTAAATTCAAAGCAAATGATACTTAATCAAATAAATTTCTTCCATACCCACAGAAGCACATTCTCACATAGGTTATCACTATAAGCAGTGAAGGAATATACATGTCAAGGAATATAAATATATAGAGAGAAGTATACATGTAGAAAACATGTAAGAAGGAAAATGGAATACATATGGCCTAAGTATATGTATTAAGGGTACATTCAGATGGCCAGGGCAATATACACTATAAGGACAACAGAGCTCTCAGGTGATATCATTGTCTTTGTTTTAGGGGGTTCTTTAATGAGCATCACATCATATTCACCATTGGGTATTGCATCTTTGCTTTCTGCTGGACATATCATTTCTGCTAAGCAAGTTCTATGTTCTCTATTATGACATTCAATCATTCAATCAATAAACATTTTTTAAGTGGCGCTTGTGTGCCAGATGGGCAGCTAGGTGCCACAGTGGAGAGTGCTGAATCTGAAGTCAAGAAGTCTCATTTTCCTAAGCTCAAATTTGGCCTCAGACACTTAGTAGCTGTGTGATCTTGGGCAAGTCACTTCATTCTGTTTGCCTCAGTTTCCTCATTTGTAAAATGAGCTGGAGAAGGAAATGGCAAAACATTTCAGTATTTTTGCCAAGAAAACTCCTAATGGGATTGCAAAGAGTTGAACACAATTGAAAAATAACTAAATTACAACAACAGAATGCCAGACACTGTAGTCAGTGCTGAGAATATAAAAAGAGGCAAAAAAAAAAACTATCTCTGATTTCAAGGAGCTTACAATCTAATGGGGATATACAAAGCAAGTAAAGCAATAATTATAAGGAAATTATTTTTCCTTAATTATAAGGAAAATAACTAATAATAAAAAGGAAATATTAAACACAAGGCACTGGAATTAAGAGCTGAAAAAGGCTTCCTTTAGAAGGTGGGGTTTTAATTGGGACTTAAGGGAAGTCAGGAAAAACAGTAGTCAGAGTAGAAAAAGCAATGCATTCTGGGCATGAGAGTCAAATAAAATGCTCAGAACTGAGATACAGAGTGTCTTGTCTCTGAAACAGCAGAGTACATGTCAGGAAGTAAGGTATAAGAAGACTGAAAATGTACAAGTAGGATGGGTTATAAAGGGCTTCGAATGCCAAACACAGCCTTTTATATTTGCTCCTGGAGGCAACAGGAAGCCACTGAAATGTATTGAGTAGAAGCATGAACATGCTAAGATCTGTGTTTTAAGAAAATCACTTTAAAGCTTGGATGTAGGATGGAATAGAATAGGGAGAAACTTGAGGCAGACAGACCCAACAGTAGACCCACCATGTGTGGCAGGGAAAATAAAAACATTTCTGAATCTGAATCAGTAGTATATATATATAGTAGCCATTGTCATTGTAAGAACTATAGGAGAAAAGGGAGGAAAGATCAAGAAAATACTGCTAAGGCAGGTACCAAACACCATTAGTCAGAAGCAACTTGAGAGAGCTACTGAAGATCTTTAGAAAGGTCATGAAGATAACCTCAATATGTAGCTCATATGTGCATGTATGCAGTTGAAAGCTTAAATGCAACAGTAGATTATTTCAGTAATTGAGGAGTGAGATGGTGAGGGTCTTTACTAGTGTGGTAGCAAGTGTCAGAGGAAAGAAGGAAGCATTTTTGAGAAATGCTACAAAGGTAAAATCAATAGGTCTTGACAACACCTTGTATTTGAGGGTGAGAAAGTCCCTCATACTTGAAATATTCTTCTTCCTCCACTTTGACTTTTGATTTCTCTGGCTTCTTTTAAGTCTCAACTAAAATCCCATCTCCTAAAGTAAGCCTTCTCCAATTACTCTTAATTCTAGTGCCTTCTCACTATTAATTATTTCCTATTTCCACTGTATATCGCTTGTATATGGTGAGAAATGCAGGATGATTCCTAGGTTGGGAGCCTGAGAGATTGAAAAAATGGTATTATCCTCTACTATAATAGGGAACAGTTTCTGAAAGGGGAAAAGATTATGAGTTCTATTTGGAAGCAAGAACAAAAGAACTTGGTAAACTCAGTGGATTGGCCTTTGCTCTTTATTATTTGTTCTAAATTCCTGACCTTATTATGCATGCCTGCAACCAATAATAGCAAGCAATAATAATCTATGTGAACATAGCTTTCTTGCTAAGGGAAAAAATTTACCTTGCTAGTCTCCCTACAATAACAACAAAATAATAAAATTACAATAACAATAATAACAAACCTCTCAAAACCAAATTTATAATCCATGCCATTAAGGGGACAAGGGAATGCCAATCAGTGATCTACTGTGGGTACCTTGTGAACCCTGACATCATTGTGCTATCTGTGAAAGTCTGTCAGGAACTCAGAAATGCTGGCAAACTGGGTTCTGGTGACACCATTGATTATGTTAGCACCTTGGTCAATGTAATATAATTACTGAGAAGAGTCAAAGAAATAAATGGGATTATGATATCAGGTTAGCTATATTTAAAACCCTAATGACCATCAATTTAACATAAATGTTGGAGCAGTGTACCAAACAAATAAAAACTTGGCCATTAAAATGTATATAGAGATCCTTGCAGCTACATATTGACTTACAAAATTACATATTAACATTATAATATTTTATCATATTTTTATTTATTTTATATTCACGTTATAATATATTGTTACATTATATTATTTCATTTATTTTATTAAAATATTAAACTGAGCTGCACTAGGAAGGTCAAAATGGGACCTATTGGCCCCGTATTTGATCCCTCTGTTAGAGGATTAAATGATGCTTTTTCATGTTTTGGTACCATAAAAAGGCAAAGTTTATCAGAATTGATCAGAAATATAAATACCCTACCTGCTAAGACTGTATAAGTTCAAATGGTGCTGATTATTAAACCAGGAATGTTTATTAAATGTAACAGACATATTTCATTGTGCACCAATACTGTCTATTTACAAAACTGGAAACAGATATCATTAGCCTTGAAAAAGGACTTCATACTGTTTTTGTCAACAGCATTCTTAACCCCAGTTCACATTGTATATTGCTTTTGAATGAGGAACAATATTTCTTTTAAAGAAAGAAAGAAGGAAAGAAAGAAAAAACTATATCCTTGAGTCTCTTTAAAACAAAATAAGAAGGAGAAAAAGTACTACTACAATTTGAAGAAGAAAAGGTTGAAGAAGTTCAAGGCACTTAAAATCTTCACTTAATACAAATTTGAGAAGTCATGCTTAATAATAAAATATGACAAAATAGTACTAAAGCTTCAAATGGTTTTTAAAAGGAGATGGATAAATTTAGAATAGAATTCTGAAATGCTCTTTTTGAGTTTGATAGCATGAATTCAACTTAAAGCTCAATTCTACCAAAACAAGATAATTTATAAAAATTGTAAACAAATTCTTTCATAATATTTGCAGAGAGGGAAAAAAAAAATTTCTAGACCTGAATCAGTAGTATATGTGGTAAGAATTGCCAGGTATAAATTATAGGAAGAAAGAGACAAAGATCAAGAAATACTGATAAAAGCAAGTATCAAACTCTATTATAAGCAACTTGAGAAGGCTACTGAAGACTTTCATAAAAGCATAGAAAACTTAAATGCAATATTGCGTGATTAAAGGGAAAAAAGAAAGGAATCTAGAAAACAAAATCACATTCAAAATTTTATATTCCTTTAACCTATGAATGAAATAAAACTCAAAAGATCAAGATATATGATTCAAAGCAACACAAAGAACACAATCAATAATTCAACATTAATCAAAAACTTGACCATTGAGGCGTGAAAAATAAGGAAATCAAAGGTGAGAAAGATTACCTAAAGAAGAAGAATGTGGGAAATTTCAAGAAATATAATATATCATAAATCCAATTTGGATCAAATAAAACAAAAAAGAAAGCATCTATACCATTAAAATAATGAAAACAGCATAATTGTATCAAGAGATGACTGAATTTCTATCTTCTTTGCAAAACTGGCAAGGACTGTGTTTGCATAAGAACCATAATTCTTGGCTCAACTGCTTCACTAAGTCACATAAATTATTAACAAAAGCACTTTATCAGTATTCCCCCAGATATAAGTCCAATTCCACCTTTCTTCATGGAAAGCGTTATATATCTATTGCCCAAATATAAGAACACCAGTGACCCCTTTCAAATATAGCCCAATTATATGTTTACGTACAGTACTTTGCATAAAGTATTCACAGCTTGCATCCTTCCAAAAAAAATCTATAAACACTTGTAAGAAAATAATATATTGACTTCTCAGCCAAAAAGGGCAAAAAGAGCATACTAAAAAGTTCTAGAGATATAAAGAGTTGTTATTCATTCATTCATTGTTGAACAAGTTGCTCCAAAGGTCTAGACATAAACTGCTTTTGCTGATTATCATAAAGCCTTGAGGACTAAGTTCCACACTCATGATTTACTTATTTACTCCAAATATATGAAACAGGCCTAAGTACATTGAGAATGAAAGAATATTTGACATTCATGGAAACTGTTTTTGATTTAAAACATGCTAAAACACATCAAGTACAATTTCTAAAAAATATAGCATATTTGAGAGAGATTAAAAGACCATTATGGTTGTCTATTCTTCAAAATGATGTTATCTCTCCTAAGTATGGTCTCCAATTAAAGAAGCTAAACTAAAACATCTTATTTACTACCCACAGTATAAAGATGACATCAAGCCATGTGGCTCCACTGAAAAACATATTAAACATATCTTTTATCTTAAGGAATCTTTCTCTAATAATATCAAAATATCATTTGGACATAGAAATGTGTGAAATTCTTAAGATACACCAAAGAAAGATAGAAACTAAAGGCTTGCAATTTCAATCCACAGCCACTTTTATGAAAAAAAGAGAGACAGAAACAGAGACAGAAACCGAGACTAACCATTGATTAATTTGATTTAAGAAAAGAAAGATGAAAACCAAATTCTAGTGTCAAAAATGAAAAGGTTGAATTTGCCACTAATGAAAAAGAAATAAGTAATTATTAAGTTAGTTTGCTAATTACATACTAAGAAATCTGATAGTAAAATTGATGATTATTTACAAAAATATAAATTATCTAGATTAACAGAAGAGAAAATAATTTATTTAAATAATCCCATTTTAGAAAAAGAACTAGAACATGCCATCAATAAACTCTCTAAGAAAAAATCCTCAGGATCAGATGGATTCACAAGTGAATTCTAGCAAACATTTAAAGAATGATTAATTCCAGGACCATATAAACTATTTGGAAAAATAGACAAAGAAGGAGTTCTACCAAATTCCTTTTGCAACACAAATATGGTATATTATACTTAAACCAAGAAGAGGAAAAACAGGGAAAGAAAACTATGGAACCATTTCCTACTGAATCTTAATGCAATTTTGAATGCAGAGGTCTCTTTGAACTACTCAACTGAAGGTTATAACTACAAATTCTTTAATTTTATCCTAGCAAGACACATGAAACATAAAGATATCAAGAATAAAGCTATGGCTAAATATATTGAGAATTAATGACATTAAATATATAGAGAATTGACTCTAATTTATAAGAAATCAAGCCATTCTCCAATTGATAAATGGTCAAAGGATATGCACAAACAATTCTCAGATGAAGAAATTAAAACTATTTATAGACATATGAAATTATGATCCAAATCATTATTTATCAGAGAAATGCACATTAAAACAACTCTGAGATACCACTACACAGCTGTCAGATTGGCTAGAATGACAGGGAAAGATAATGTGGAATGTTGGAGGGGATGTGGGAAAACAGGGACACTGATACATTGTTGGTGGAATTGTGAATACATCCAGCCATTCTGGAGAGCAATTTGGAACTATGCTCAAAAAGTTATCAAACTGTGCATACCCTTTGATCCAGCAGTGTTTCTACTGGGATTATACCCCAAAGAGATACTAAAGAAGGGAAAGGGACCTGTATGTGCCAAAATGTTTGTGGCAACCCTGTTTGTAGTGGCTAGAAGCTGGAAAATGAATGGATGCCCATCAATTGGAGAATGATTGAGTAAATTGTGATATGAACGTTATGGAATATTATTGTTCTGTAAGAAATGACCAACAGGATGAATACAGAGAGGACTGGTGAGACTTACATGAACTGATGCTAAGTGAAATGAGCAGAACCAGGAGATCATTATATACCTCAACAATGATACTGTTTGAGGATGTATTCTGATGGAAGTGGATCTCTTCAATAAACAGAGCTAATTCAATTTCAATTGATCAAGGATGGACAGAAGCAGCTACACCCAAAGAAAGGACACTGGGAAATGAATATAAACTGCTTGCATTTGTGTTTTTCTTCCCGGGTTATTTATACCTTCTGAATCCAATTCTCCCTGTGCAACAAGAGAACTGTTCAGTTCTGCACACATATATTGTATCTAGGATATACTGTAACCTATTTAACATGTAAAGGACTGCTTGCCATCTGAGGGAGCGGGGTGGAGGGAGGGAGGGGAAAAATCGGAACAGAAGTGAGTGCAAGGGATAATGTTGTAAAAAATTACCCTGGCATGAGTTCTGTCAATAAAAAGTTATTAAAAAAAAAAAGAGAGAGAGAGAGAGAATTAATGACACTATGAAAGCAACACTGTATGGAAAGAACATATTTAAATCAACATTCATGCCAAAAAATAAATAATAGAATTGGAAAGAACTCTAACAAAAATCTATACAAGAGTAACAAAATATGGGATATTTCGATTTAAGTTGATTAATGCCCAAAAAGGAGGAAAAGGACTAATGAGCAATTTTAGACCAAAAAACTATAGAAATATTTCAGGAATAAGCAGATATGTAGTACATCATGCAATAATAAAGACTGGGAGAAAGCATATGCCTTGAGATTTTGTCATTTGTAATTTATTTGCAGATGGAACCTAAGGAAAAAACTAAAATCCAAAAGTGGTATCAAAAGACCTCCATGGAACTGGAAACTGAGTGGATGTCCATTAGTTGGGGAATAGCTGAATAAGTTATGGTATATGAATATTATGTTCTATAAGAAACAGAATAGATAAGAAACAAGGATGACTTTAGAAAGGCCTGCAAAGACTTATGTGAACTGATGCTAAGTGAAATGAGTAGAACCAAGAGAACATTGTACACAATAACAACAAGATAATATGATGATCAATTCTGATGGACGTGGCTCTTTTCAACAAAGAGATGATTTAGGTCAGTTTCAATGGCCTTGTTAGGAAAAGAGCCATCTAATCCAAAGAGAGGACTATGGGAACTAAATGTGGACCACAACATAATATTTTTTACCTTTTTTGTTGTTTATTTTTTCTTTTTGATCCGATTTTTCTTGTGCAACATGATAAATGTGGAAATACATATAGAAGAATTGTACATGTTTGACATATATTGGGTTATTTGCTTTCTAGCAGAAGGAGTGGAGTTAAGAGGGGAAAAAAAATTGGAACACAAAGTTTTGTGAGGGTAAATGTTAAAATTTATCTTTTCATATATTTTGAAAATAAAAAGCTATATTTTTTAAAAGACCTCCATGGGTGACATCCTCATGAATTCTGTCAACATGTGCACAAGAACAAATGGCTAAGTCATTAAGATTTGTTTATGGAAAAAAAAAGGTTTATGAGGGCAATTCAAGACCATCAGAAACTACAGAAGGGCAATCTTTAAGGGGCTCAGACTTAGTGATAAATAGAGATCATACAAGGAAATAGTAGAGAATGTACAACACAGAAAAGCTTATCAAAATGTAGCACCTACCTAGAAGACAAGCCCTAGTGGACAGAATTATATATCTAAAACTTTTTATTTTGCACAGATTGAAAAAAAAAAAAAAAGGGAAGTCCCCATATTGCCAGCACAGATCTCAAAATATTCTAAAGAAATCAACCAATAGACTATTCTCAAACCATACTATTATTACAAACTGAACTGTTGCCTACAATCATCTGAATATAACACTGCCTCATTAAATACACACACATACACACACACACACACATACACGTTAACTTCATTAATAGCTGTTACCATACCAAATACTCAATTTCCAATAAAAATTTTCAAAATATAGAGATTTGGTTTCAGAGATTAAAATTACATAAAATAAGAATGAGAGTTTATATTGCCCCATCTGTTACTAGACATATACTGAAGATGCTTTCAGTGGGCCTGCAAAGGCTGAGCTTATATCCTAAAGTTTTTATTCAACTTAAAAAACAATTATTTTACTCATCTGTGCAGTAGTCCATAGAGCACTATATAAAGTATTCTTACATGTATATTGCTGTTGTTCAGTTATTTCTGTCATGTCCAACTCTTCACGACCCCATTTGAGGCTTTTTTGGCAAAAATACAGAGTAGTTTGCCATTTCCTTCTCCAGCTCATTTCTCAGATGAGGAAACAGGGTTTAGTAACTTGCCCAGGATTACACAGGTAGGAAGTGTCAAAGGAGCATAGCAATATGTCCCAGGACCTTTTCTTCTGAATCATATTGGAAAAGATGAGGATGAGATATTGATCATAATAATGGCTAACATTTATATAATGTTTTAAGATTGGCAAGACTTTTTATATATCTTTCCTCAATAGACTGAGAATTAGGAGTAATACAGGCATTGTTATTTCCATTTTACAAATGAGGAAATTGAAACTCAGAGAAATTATTTCTCTAGGCTCACACAGCTAATGAGTTGCTATGTGGCCCAACTATGAAAATTTCATTAACTGAGAGAACTTAAATTAGTTCATGATAAGTCACTTGTGTGTCTATATTTCTTATTTCTATATTTCTTAAATTTCTTTGTTAAAATAACTAAATTGTGCTGGTATTTTTGGTCCTGACCTGAGATTTTATTAATATAAGGAACTCCTAATGAGAAAATTTCTTCCATCTATAAAGATAAGCAATTGTTCTGAAATTTATGATCTTAGAGTTATTTATGATACTGAAAGATTAAATGACTTTACTGGGATGAAACAATTATTACGCATCAAAGACAAGACCTGAAACAAGGTTTCCCTGATTGAGGCTAAATCTCCAATATGTCATGTTTTCTCTCAAAATAGCTAGCATTTTTATTTAAATTCTAATCATTATGAAGAATGTTATGTATATATAAAGCAAAATTTAAAGAAATACAACTATTCAGGAACAATAGGATACTTTTCTCATACTGAATTGAAACTATTAGTCAAGCTATTTAAGAGAATTCTAGTTTTCTCATTCTTTTAAAATTGGAACCTTTACCTTTAGCCCACTGTCACATCAGACATCAAAAAAATTATAAAAATTTCCCTTCATTTATTGTTTTGATGTCAAAATACATTTGTTGCTTAAGGCTAGTTTTTAAACTACAGGCTTGCAATTTATGACAGAAAAGGCATTAAATACATCTTGCCTACTCCCAATTTTTTTTTCCCAGTAATTCTACTTCCTTGATTCCTATATATCTCTTTGCACTTAAAGGAACCAATATCCTACCTCCATTTTTTCAAGAAAATAAGGTTATAAAGGCATATGTAATAAGAATTCACAAAATACACTTATTTTCTTCAGGTTCAAAAGAGATTTCTTTGGCAATAAAACTATGATGAATTTGTGACCTTTGTCATGTAGTATAGCCTAACATTATATCCAACATTGGAGATCTTGTTATAGATTCTTGACATGATTTGGATAGCAGTGAACTACACTATCTTTGATAGGAGCAATATTCTAAATCCTCCTCCCTGCTCCCATGCCAACTTGCATTGAGACTATCCATGAGTCTTGGTTGAATCAGGCGACTAATGGTTCAGGCTGTTGACATCACTCCTTGGTCATGGAAGTACAAAGCAGCCCTCAGTAGTGTCAGAAGCATTCTGATGCTTGACTGGTAGATCACAATGGGTAATTCAAGCAAGAAAATCAATTCAAGGTGTCCTCAATCTCCAACAATGTCTTTGTTCTTCTTCTGCCAAGGTTAAGTAAATCTTTTTGCTATCTGTCAAATGATCTATAATGATTTTCCTCCAGTATCAAAATTATCAGAAGACTGACCTGTGTTAAATTCAGTCCAGAACAAAGACTGTTGATTATCACTTACTCTCACAACAGGATCAGTTCATTTTCTTTTCAAGTCATATCTCCAGTGATATTCTTATTGATACATCTAATATCCAATTCATTAGTAATATAAGTAGCCTGTTCATACCCTCCACAAGCACCTCTACTATTTCAATACTTTAGAAACTGTGATAATCCATAACTTATAGTATTCACAAGAAGAATATTGATATTTTAAAACTGGCTTGACTTTTAGGGAAAACTTGGTGATATTGAAAGTACTACACAATTTACCAAAAGCAATTCTATTCTCTTTGTCTTAGTCAATTCTAGGAGCAACTCATTGCCTGTCAAGAGAAAGAGAAAGAGATTCATTCTAGTAATTGTCAAATTCCATAGTCACATTCACATAGAATAATTTCTATTCCCCACCATATTGACTTAGAAAACCACAAATTAAATTGTCTAGGTTATATTTTATATATACATACTTAGGTCTCTTTTTCCCTGAGGCAATTGGGATTAAGTGATTTGCCCAGGGTTGCACAACTAGGAAGTGTTAAGTCTCTGAGGTCAGATTTGAACTCAGATCTTCCTGATTTCAGGGCTGGTTGGTGCTCTATTCCCTGCACCACCTAGCTGCCCCACATACTTAGGTCTTTATAGAAAAGGTAGGAATGATTGTTGAGCCACTTTCAGTGATATTTGAAATCATGGCAAATGAGAAGGGTACCACAAGACTGGAAAAGGGCAAATTTTCAAAAAAAAAAAAAAAAAAAAAAAAAGGAAGAAAACAAAGGCCAATGAGTTTTACATAATTCCTGGGGAAATTTTAGAATGAATTATTAAAGAAATGGTTGCCAAACATATAATTAGAGAAGTAGTGATTGCAAATAGTCGGCATGGTTTTATCAAAAACAAGTCATGTCAGACTAATCTTATTTATGTTTTTGACAGGATGAACAAACTGGAGGGGAATACTATGGATATAGTTTACCTGGAAAAGATAGGTCAATGCGGATTAAATGATAGTATATCAGATATATTCAGGACCAGTTGGATTGCCAGACTCAGAGTAATTTTTAATAGTTCACTGTCAACAGAATAGGAAGTCTTCAGTTAACCACTATTATTATGAGTGCTTGACCTAGTACTCTTTAACATTTTTAATCAATGATTTAGAAAAAGGCATGACTATAGAATGCTCATCAAATCTGCAAATGACACAAAGGTAGAAAGGATAGCTAGCATATTGGATAAGTGGGGATCCAAAAGGATATTGAGCATTAAATACCAAACCTAATATGTAATATGAAATTCTATAGGGATAAATATAAAATATTTTACTTAGCACAAAAAATCAACTCACCAAAAATGGCAAATGGATGGAAAGACTGAAAAAGATCTGGCAGTTCCAGTGGACTGAAAATTCAATATGAGTCAACAGTGTGATATAGCAGCCAATAAGAAAGATCATAGCATCTTGAACTGCATTAAGAAGATTATAGTTTCTAGAAATAGGGAAGTGATAACCCCACTCAGTGCCTTCATTAGGGTTTATCTGAAGTATTGTTCTCTATTCTGGATCACATAGTTTAAGAAGGATAAGGCTAAACTGTAGACTATCCAAAGAATGGCAACCAGAATACTGAAGCAACTTGAATCCATATGATGAGGAGGAAAGGAAGATTCAAGCATTTATTAAGCACCTACTGTGACTCAGGCCCCATGTTAAACAATTTGCAAATAGCTCATCTGAGTAATTTGACCTGTTGTCAGGACCCTAGTATAATGTAAGTGGGTAAGTGGGATGGGGATGGGAGGAAAGAAGGAAAAGCAGGGAACGAGAGTCAATGCAAGGATTAAGTAATAACTAACCGCCATGAGGAACTCCAGTGAGAAAAACAGGCAACTTGACTAACATCCACAGTGCCCCCTTGTGGTAGCCATCAGGGTTCTAGATCATGGAGGTGGAAAGTTTGGGGAGATGAGAAAGAAGCCAGGGAAAGTTACATGATAACTTTATTAAATATTTAATTAAAATATTTAAAAGAAATAGCAAGTTGTACATAATAGATGCAGTTTCATATACAATCATCCTTGTTATTTCATAGATTAATTTTTTTTTTTTAAGAACTTAGGGGTGACTCACATTTCTGTGTCTAAAGGGTAGTGAAAGTGCAGCTAATGGGAGTTAGAAAAGTTAATGAACTTTGAGTTGAGGAGACATCAATATGTACATTGAACTCAAGAATAAGGGCAGGGTTGAGATAGACTGTCAGCTATGTGAGAAAACAAGAGGAAATTAGGGTGGGGTGGGATGGCTATAAATAATTGCAACTGGCATCTGAGGAGGGTGATATAAATGAAAGAAATGAATCACAATGGAAGAGGGGCTATAGAGTTATGGCAAAAGAAAGGGGCAATTTAAGAGCATATTCCTATAATATGCTTATTTCTTCTGGCCAGTGGGCATGATAATAATATACTTAATCTCTCAGGCCTCTTTCATCTACTATAAAATGAGGGAGTTGGGTTAGATGGCTTCTGGAGATTCTCTTTAGTTCTAGCTCAATGTTCCTAAGATATTTTTCATCTGTATTCCCTCCCCATCTCTTTTTTTCCCTCTCCTCCTACTTCTTTTTCTTCTTCTTCTTCTTCTTTTTCTTCTTCTTCTTTTTCTTCTTCTTCTTCTTCTTTTTCTTCTTCTTCTTCTTCTTCTTCTTCTTTTTTTCTTCTTCTTCTTCTTCTTCTTCTTCTTTCTTCTTCTTTTTCTTCTTGTTCTTCTTCTTCTTCTTTTTCTTCTTCTTCTTCTTCTTCTTCTTCTTCTTCTTCTCTTCTTCTTCTTCTTTTCTTCTTCTTCTCCTCCTCTTCCTCCTCCTCCTCCTCCTCCTCTTTCTTTTCCTCCTCCTCCTTCACCTCCTTCTCCTCCTCCTCCTCCTCTTCCTCCTCCTCCTTCTTCTTTTTCTCCTCCTCCTTTTCCTTTTCCTCCTCCTCCTCTTTCTCCTCCTCTTCTCTTCCTTCTCCTCCTTTTCCCTCTCTTTCTCCTCCTATTCTTTCTATCTTTCTCTCCCCTATTTCTCTCTTTCTCATTCTCCCCTTTTCCCTCTGTCCTCCCTCTCTTTCTCCTCCCTTCTCCTCTCCACTCCTTCTTTTCCTCCTTTTCTTCTTCCTTCCTTTCCTCCCTCTCTCTCTCTCCAGAGTAAAACACACAAATTCACACAAAGAACATTTTGTCTTTGAATTGAAGACAAATTCCCCAAAGCTGTAGGTGTGAAGTTTCTCAAGAAAGAAGGTCCTCCCTGCATGACTGCCCTAGATTTAGAATAGCACACTGTTTCCCCTTTGTTGTAAAACTCCCCAGCAAGCTGGAATAGATGGTATTGAGGTGGTCAGATCATCAGCATTAGTCATCCCCAGAAGGCTAGTGTTAATATAGACCCAGCCTAACTGTTTCTGGGTGGGTAGGATGGCTAACATGTAGTACTAGTTTGATTGCCTGGGAGGCCATTTGCAACTTATCCTAAGCCTTGGGATAACTTTACTAAAGAGTCACTGACAGTTGCTAATAGATGAGCATGGTTCCAGCCTGGGGAAGGGGCCCTTTAAATTTTGCCCGTCCCTGCCCATCCCCAGTGTCACAGCTGTGGAGCTCCTTCTATTAACAGCTGTTCAAACAACAAATTGCTGCCATCCATTGGTTCAAACTTGATTTATATTTTTATGTTTTGTGTCAAGGATTTTTTAAACATTAAAGATTTTTAACTTAACACCGATAAAGTCCTTCTCCAGCATCACAATGAGGGTGATGCTGGCTTTGTTTGGTTTTTAGTATTAATGATGCCTTTTATTTTTATAACAGTCATTTCTAAGTCTATTCTTCCCCCAACCTATCAATCCCATCATCCTATTTCTATTAACATGGGGTGGGAGGGGGGCAGCATTAGGTGGGGAGGAGTTCCAAAAACACAGATGGCATGTGGGTATTTGACAGCATATGCAACACATAGGCATCTGATAGAGTATGCAGTATTCCACACATATAGGCCACAACTTTTCCAACAAAAGGAAAGAGGTGGTTTTTTTCATCTCTTCTTTGAGACCAAACTTTGACTTTGGATCACTAAAGATTATGGCAGCAAAAGACATAATCTGTCAGGTCATGCTAAGGTAAAAAAGCTTTGAGTAGGAGTCTTTGACCTCATTATATGTCTATTATAAAAGGAGAGTGAGAGGGTTGAACCTAAGGGAGTATCCACAGAGATGAAATCACAAATCCTTGAAATATTAAAGTATTTTAGATGTAATTGTAGAGTTGTCAACTCTACTTAGATCATTCATTTTCTTATTTTCTTGGTTTTTCTGAGATCAAATGTAATTCCACTTTAAATCTGAATATTAAAAGTAATAATTATAATAAAAATAATAACATTTTATTCTGTTTATGTTTGCAAAGTGTAAGTCTTCCAATAACCTTGTGAGACAGATAACATAAGTACTCTTATCCCCATTTTACAGATGAGAAAACAGGTTTTGAGAGGTAAATTCATACATGTGGGAAATGTCAGGGTCAGTGATGTCAGTCAGGACCCTGGTCTCCTCACTCCAAATCTACCATCAGCAAATAATTATTTAGCACTAAACAAAAGAAGCACAAAGAATTAAAATTAAACAAAGTCCCAGGAGAACTTACTTCTCCTAAAACACCACCTATTCAATAGCTCAATAAGTTATATTAGAAATTGGTAGTAAAATGAACATAAACCCTAATTTCTTCATAACCCCAAACTTATCCCAAGATTGGCCCAAAGGTTTCTTGAGGTTTGGGAACCATTTAGGTGAGACTAGACAGTTTCTCAGGTCACCTCCCTGATTTTTAAGTCTACTCCCTCCCAAAGAAATGAGGTATTTGGTGGTTTGGTTTTCATTCTATTCAAAATAAAACTTTGAGGGAATCAAGGGTGGGGCCAGCTTGAATCAAAGCTCCAAAGACATAGCAACCCAAAGTTCTATGCAAAGGGTCTAAGAAATCTTAAAATGGTTTCTTGAATTTCCATAATACTTGTTTAAATTACATATGTAATTATTTTTAAAGTGTTATAAATATAAATATTAAATGCTTATCTTTAACTTTCTCTTGTCAGGACCTGTGAATTATTTAAATAAAATTTTGTATTTTATTGTGAACTTAATAATCATCGATAAACATAAACATTTCAGTATAAAAAAACTATAAAAGAGGCTTACAAAAGAAACTAAAGTTCTTTTCGGTAGTTTACTTTTAAGAAGTATATATTTGAAAAAAAGAATGAAGCATATATTTGTGCATATGTGTATAACTTCTTAACTATACATACATATGTATGTATATTTTTAACAAATGTTATATTGATGCATCTGTCACTATCCACTCACTTATCATATTTCCCCTATCATCTCAACAAGAGTTCCTTTGCAACAAACACACGTAATTCCACAAATGCATATCAATACCTTAACCATGTCTGAAAATTCAAATTTCATTTCTGTATCTTCACAGTATAAAAGGATAAGCCTTCTACTCACATCTCATATCCTTGAAGCAAGTAATTGTCTTAAGATTCAGTGTCTAATCAAAATAGGAAAGTATGGGTCACTTCTGGTTTTTATTTTTAACCAGTTTACTCATCCCCCATTCAGAGCTCTATGTTCTCCTCAACATCTCCTCCTCCTCTTCTAAAATGCACCTCCAGCTGTTTACACCAGGTCCCCAAGAAGGTCAAGCTGAGAAAAGGTCCAATCCAAATGCAGAAAGGATCAAGAAAAAATGTAAGGGGAGGAGGCAGTGGATTAACAACTCAGTGGCTGAGAATCTATTTAATCTGGGTTTCAATTTCTTCATCTGTAAAATGGAGATACCATGCCAGCATACCTTGCAAAACTTTAGTGAAGCAAAACAAAAAGTGAGTCTCCTCTCCCCACCAACTACCTCCATGTAAATCTGTTTAGAGCAAGTGCTAAGGAGATAAAGGTCTGGGGTCCAATCTATCCTCTGGACCAATTAATCATGCTCTTTTTAGAGATCTTCTTCCGTGGCATATCTCCAACCTGGGAGTGTTTTCCACATGTCCTACTGGCAGTGAGATCACTATATAGTAATAAAGAAAATCTCCAAAAATATGAGTATCAGGTTATCATAAAAGGGAAATTAAAAAAAAAAATTTGAAAATACTAAAAGATTTACAATTGTCTTTCTACCACATTAAATTTTAGGTTATTTAACTTCATAGGGTAAAGATTTGGACCTGAAAATTTCCTCAGAGATTATCTAAAGAAGAGTAAAAATGTTTTAATAATGTAGGCTGTCTCCTTTGACTATCAATCAACTCTTTCATTCTCAACTTGTTTTAAGTAGGTCAAATCTAGGCTTGACCCATTCTGTTCAAAGACCCTTAAAACTATCCCCAGCCATTCTGCCTAATTTAACTACTTATCTCTTCTAAGATAAATGTATTCAGTGTTTTTCTCAGATCATCTTATTCAGCTCCAAATCTTCTTCCAAACCTCCTATCCTGGAGAATGGTCTCTCCCACTCTAGATCTTTCCATCATTCATATCAGCATACAAATGCCTCAGAGTTCTCTAGCTCAGAGACCACATTGGATCACATAATTTGGAGCTAAAAGAGCTTTAGAGATAATTAGGTCTAGCTCTTACCTTTTACAAATGGGGAAGCCAGGGCCTGGGGAAACCAAGAAGCTTACTCATACTCACAGAGGTAATAAATAGAAGGGTCAGATCCTTTGACCATTAATCCATTTTAATTTTTACTCTGTTAAGACATCCCTCACTCATCTTTGAGCAAAAGAACCACATCACTGCTAGAAGCCCTACATGATATACATGATACTATAATAGGTCCATGATATGTACATAATAGTATAATAGAGACAGAATATGGAATAACCACAAATGGCTCAACCACTTCAGTTTGAAGACCTCTCCTAGTTAATTGATCCTGAGTATGTCATTTAACCTTGCTAAGGCTCAGTTTCCTTATCTGTGAAAAGGGGATAAGAAAAGCACCTATTACTTATATGACCTGAGAAAATTAAGTAAGCAGAACCAAGAAAACAATATATACAGTGACCACAAAAATGTAGATGGAAAGAACACCCCAATCAAAAGGGAATGCTGTGAAATTATGACCAAACTTGGCCACAAAGAAGAAGAAAAGTACTTCTGTACCTCCTTCATTTCTTTGCAGAGGTGGTTATATTATAGAATGATACATTTAAAGTCAGACATGGCTAATATATTGGCAGGCATTGGTGAGCTATTTTTTTTCTAATTTTTTGTTATAAAGGTTAGATCTCTGGGAAATGAGAATAATTTTAAAACAAAAGATATGAGTAATTTGAAAGAAAAATAATAGTATCTACCTCTCATATTGTGAGGTTCAAATGAAACAATGTATGTAAAACATCTCGAAACCCTTATAAATGGTATAGCAATATGAGTTATTATTAGTAATAATGTTATACCCTATTCAACAATCAATACTCTAATTTAACTAAGATACAATTGTTGTTCAGGTGACTATTTTCTTCTACTTTCTTCACAGCCTTCTACCTCAAATTCAAAGTTTTTGAGAGAGCATGAGCTATGTCACTTGAGCCTAAGTGTAATGTCAGATTGATGTCTACAAAATACTTGTGATGACAGTAATAGTGATAATGGCAGTCACTGGGAAAACTCAAGTTATTCCCAGAAGGACACTAGGAATCTTCCCACACTATCATTGGTTTAACAATATGATGCCATTTTGAGTTGCTGTTCTTCCCATCCCTTTGAGCATCCACCCCCTAAATGCCTAGAACATAGACTACTCCTGAGTCACCGACCACAAGAGTGATATAGCTTGCCTGGACTTCCTGGACCTGCACACCTGAGGCCAAGCTATAATTCCTGTGATTGTGGCTCTTTCTCTTGTGACTCATGTTGCTCTTGTCTCTGAAAAAGCTGGAAAAGGTCTTGTTACTGAGGGAGACTTAGGAGTTTCTGGTCGGGTTGGAAACAGAAGGGCCATTCTCTTTCTCCCTTCAATGAAGCTAGCCAGTGCTGAAGAAGAGGGGGTGTTAATGGTTCTCTCAAACAGAAACCATTTCAGGCATTAGAAGTATAAGCATATACAGAATGGAATGTTCAAGATACCAACCTGGGCAAGACCATAATTGGTGTTTTGATGTGTCTAGAGTACCTGCTTTAAAAAAAAAAAAAAAAAAAAAAAAAAAAAAAAAAAGCTGGTAGGAGGAGAGTCTTTAATACTTCCCTTGATTCTGGCTAAAGAGTCCCTTTTAAGTGATTTAGACTGCTGGTAATATAACTAATTGACATCCACAGGGCATCCCCAAAATTAATTTGGGTACTAATTTTAACTTTCTTCCTTCAATTATCATTTCTATGCAAATGATTCTTAGATCAATAAATATATCCAGCCGTGATTTTTCTCCAGAGCTATACTCATCTCATACTGGATGTCCCATAGACATCTCAATCCCAACAAATCCAGAATGGAACTCATCATCCTTCTTTCAAAACTCTTCCCTATTTCTAACTTCCCTATAATCATCCTCCCAGTAACTCAAATTCACAACCTCTAAGTCATCTTTAACTCCTCACCCTCACTCACCCTCACTCACCCCATATTTTCAATTTATGGCCAAAGCTTATTGCTTCTATTTTCACTACATCTTATATATGTACCATTATTTACCCTCATACAACCACACCCTAGTTCAGGTCTTCATTTCCTCTCACCTGGACAAATAGTGACAGTTGTCTAATTCCTTTATCTGCCACAATGTGATTTTTTTCTTTTCCTTTTTTATTCTGGATTTAAATCATAAAAAGAAAATTTCCATATATGCAGAGAACACAAAAAAAGATTATTTATGACATTGTGAATCTCTAATACTGCTTTTTTAAAAGTATATAATAAATTCCCCATGTCATTTTCAAAACTGCTAATTTGTGCTTCTTTCTTAACTTTCTCCTCTTTTCTTCTATACATTTTAAAAAATGTTCCAATACCCTTTCCCTTTTTATAATACTAATATTATATGAGTATTGATTGCTGAGTTCTCTTCTCCACCTCACAATAAAAGGGGGAAAAATAAATCTTGTAACAAATAAGCAGTCAAGCAAAATAAATCCACCCAGAAGCCACATGAAAAAGTATGAATCTACTTCTACACCTTGAGTACACCACTTAAAAGTCAGAAGGTAGAAGAGATGCTTCATCATAGGTTCTCTATAGACATGTTGATCAGAGTCTTTTAGTCTTTCAAAGTTTTTTTTTTTTCCTTTACAATGTCCTTATAATAAATTGTTGTCCTAGTTCCTACTCCATCCCCTGTGTATCGATTTATACTACCCAGGATTCTCTGAAATTGTCTTTTGTCATTTTTATGGTACATCATCCCATTACCTTTATATACCACAATTTGTTCAATCATTCCCTAACGGATAGGCACCCCTTAAGTTCTAGTTCTTATATTTTGTTTTTCTTTTATTCTTTTTAAGCTCCTCTTCTTTCTCTTTGGGATAAAGAAGTTTGTTTTGTTTATAACTATTCCCTCTCTGATGCTTTGCTTCCTCTTAACTCCCCATCCTTCTATCCCCTTTTGTTTCCTGCATTTAAGTCTGACATATTTCTACAACAAACTGTACCTGTCTGTTGAAGCCTTCTTTATCCATTTCAGATAAACATGAGGCTCAAGTGATTCCTGCTCTTCCTATCTCTTTATGCTTATTTACTCTTCTTCTCTTGTACTTCATTTATGAGAAATAGCAAGTTCCACCCTCTTATTTCCTACTTTTCTATTCTTATATATTCCTCCTACCCGGCCTCCTTCTTCCCCCTTCAAGCCCTCAGAACAAAACTATTCCACCCTTAGGACTTATGATTTTCTTATTCAACTTCCTCAAAAACCTTTGAAAACTTTTAAGTTCTCTAAGAACACTTGTTTTTCTTTCCCATATATTACCACTACATCATCATATAGCCCTTTCCAGTTGCTCAAATAAATTTTCCTTTCTAGGTTTTTCTTGTGTTTGCATTTCAAAGATCTTATTCAACTATGGTCCTTTCATCTGAAGTATTTGAAAGTCCTCTATTCCATTAAGAATCTTTTTACCCCCAGAGGGATTATACTCAGCTCATCTGAGGAAGTTCTCCTTGGTTGTAAATTTCTATCTTTTGCCCTTTTGGAATATTATATTCCAAGATCTCCTTTATGTCAGCAGCTCCATGTCTTGTGTCATCCTTAATGTGGTCCCTTGATATTTGAACTGCACTTTTTCTGACTGTTTAAACTCCTAGAAAGGAACCAAAATTTCATCACTTTTTCTGACTGCTTAAACTCCTAGAAAGGAACCAAAATTTCATCAAGAGAGATACTGGATGATGCTGGGAGGTCAATAAATAAGTGTTAGTTTGCTGTTGGTTTTTTATTTTATTTTAATGTAGTTCCCCTGGATTTTGGCTGTGATACTCCTGGGCCTCCTCCTTTTGAGGTTTTCTTAGGAGGTGATGAGTTGATTATTAAATTACTCTCCAATTCTAGCCAATGGGTAGTTTTCAATTACAGTTTCTTGAAATATCATGTCCATTTGTCTTGGTTTTATTTTTTTAATTCATGATTTTAAGAAGTTTCAGTGATTCTTAAATTGTCTCTCCTTGACCTGTTTTCCAGTTCAGAGGGGAAGAGATGAAAAAGGGGAAAAAACTCGTCGTGTGTCTGCCAAATATTACTTCATTTGATTCTCACAACAACCCTCTGAAATAGATATTATTATTATGCCCATTTTACAGTTGGGGAAATTGAAGCAGAGAGGGGTTAGGTAACTTGTCCAGGATCATACAACTAATAAATATCTGAGGCCTCATTTGAATTCAGGCCTTCCTTTTTCTATTATACCACTTGGACGTCAAGGTTTGTTGTTGTTGTTGTTGTTTGTTTTTGTTTTAATTCGGATTTCTTATATTTTCTTCTTTTTTTCTATCTTTCTATTTTATTCCAAATCTATTCCAGTTTTCCAAAAAAAAACAGTTACATAGGTAAGGTTTATTACTTTTTCTTTAAGTTTCTCCTAATTCTTTCCCCTGCAATTTTTATTTCATTTTAATAAACTCTAACTTTATTTCTCTTAGGCATTCTTTTTTGGAATTCCTTTTGGAAAAACCATTTTTCTCCCCTTTTAGTCTGCCTATAGTTCCTGTGGCATTATTTCATTTGGGGGGAATCTCTAAATCTACATTTTTAAAAATGCTGATCTGTTTTACTTTGGTTTACTCATCTCGCTAGCTTTGATTCCTGAATAAGGTCTTTGAACCAACACTGGGTTTCCACATTTTCTTGGGAGAGCTTTTCCCAGTCTGCCCGAATCCTTAGGCCTTCCCCTCTCAGATTATCTCCCTTCCATTTACTCTGTGTATATCTGTAACATAGCTAGTTATTTACATGTTACTATTCTCATTATAATGTAAACTCTTTGAAGACAAGGATTATTTTTTTTTTCCTAAGTCCTATCCTGGGCCTTTTCTTTTCTTTCTATCTCCTCTGCCTTAGAAAGTTCAAACACTATCTTGGATTTAATCATCACTTCTATGCAGAAGATTCTTCAGATTTACAGCTCCTGCCACAACCTTTCACCTGAATTTCAGTTTCCTATTTATAATAATCTACTGGACCAGTTCCACATGGCTGTGCCTCTAGCACTTCAAACTCAGTCTAGCAAAACTCAGAACCAAAAAGGTGATCACTTCCCATCTATATATACACTTCCTTGGTTTCCCTTATAATGTTACTTGTTATAGTAACAAATGTATACATTGTACAAGATTAACTCATGTATCATTTTGTAATATCTCATATATTCTATTTGTTGCTATATATTATATATCTTATGTATATGTGTGTGTGTATACATATATATGTATACACACACACACACACACACACACACACACATTCACCAAAGTGAGGGCTCTCACTTATTTGAGAAGGGGGATGTCATCTATGTTTGGATGACTACTATAAATGCCCTCATTTCTATACTGGAGAAGAAAACCTCCAATTTTTTCTTCATCTAAAATCAGGAATAAGATAGAAGAGGCAGTCCCAAACCCAGGATGATTAGGTTTGCCACAGCAAGACATAGTCTTCGGTCCTTATGTCCTTATAGTCGCTTATCCTTATGGTCGCATGATGGATAGCAGCAGGAACAAAGGGAGCTAGCCTTCCCTCTATCCCTCACAGGAGGTACCTGAAAGATCTAATAAAGAAAGAAAGTTGGAAGCTCTCTCTTCTTTTTAATTGACATATACTCTGTTTTTCTCCTTACCCCCATTCTTATTAGAGGATCAACAGAGAACCAAGGGATCACCCATGGTACACTGGGCCACATCAGCCAAATATTTCAAAGGTTAGCACACTCTCCCCCTGCCCCAAATCAGCTTATCAATCATAGGATGGTTCCAATAAGTTCCCCAGGGATGTGCTACAATTCATCCTCTGCTATAATAGTTATCTTCATCATATAGCTATGCAAATCACCTCCTCCTTACAAGAACACCAGATTCCAGATTTTAGTCTACATTCCTCTTGGTCTGTGACATACTTTTATCTCTCTAGACTCCATCTTTTTCACTTCCTATGCCTGGACTTGTAGACTGGTTATAGCTTTGTTTTATTGTCTCATTCCTCCTTTCCTGCATGGAAAATGGAAAAAAAAAAATCCAGAGGAGGGAATTAGAGGAATTCTCCATGAAGTCAATTTAAAGAGGGAAAGGGGAAAAGGGCTGGCGAAAACTTCCTTTCCTTTCAATTCTGTCTTGGTTTATAAGCCCACTGGACAAACATTATATTTACTTCTCTATCTCACAGTGTACAAAGCATTCTATAAACTCTTAATAAATAATACACAGGACAATTCTGGCAAATAACTTGGCTTTTATGTATGTTCCTTAGTAAATGCCACAGAAAACCATATAATAAGTGTGCAATTATTCTTTGTCATCTTATTTGTTTATTTATTTTGTAATGTCCTAGATGGTCTGTTTGATCTGTTCTATGCTGAGGATAAGGAAAGTCATTGCATTCACTATTTTCCTGTCATTAAATAGAGAGAGGATGTAATGTGGCATAACAGCTAGTACACTGGACCTACTACTTTCAGGAAACCTGGGTTCAAATTATATTTCTTATTTCTTTTGGAAGTGCAACAATTCCCCAAAACTAAATTATTGCCTCATGTGGATCACTACCACTCTGTAACCAGAATGGAAGATATTTAATAATACAGAACTTCAGCAATAACTGAGATGACATGGAAAGAAAGGAGCTCCTAAAGTTGTGATTTCATTACTATAGGGAACTTCTAGATGAAAAAATAGCTTCCACTAATAGGGGAGAAAGTATATTTCTCCCCTATAACTTCTCTGTTAATATAAGAAGAATAAACTATTTTTACAGTGTCGAAATGAAGGCATTTACAATAGTTAGCCAAATATAGACAACCTTCCTCCCAATAAAGGAGAGTCCTTAAAAAGTGAAAGAACTTAAAGTTATGTATAGAAAAAAAAATTAGCATAGTTTAAAGATTTAACATTTTAATCACACCAGGTTTGAAGGCAAAAAACATCCTATACTCAGGTCAGCATATTGGATACATCACTCCAGCTTAATTAATACATGCTGGAATTGAAGTCAAAGACTGCTTCAAATCCCATCTTTGACATATATTGTACTTTCATGGACAAGTCTTGTAATCTCTCTAATCCTGTTTTCCCTTCTATAAAATGGGTGTGATAAGCAGCTACTTCTAGGGAATGTTATGAAGCAATGACTACAATGAATAAAAAGCATTTTAAAAACTTGAGATGTTTAATTTTCAAGTTTTATTTTTAATTATGCTTTGTTCATAAATTATTCAAATCCCATACTTTTTCTTATCCTCCCATTTCTAGAGTGAATGTTAAATTGGACAACTATCAAAAAGAGAAAATCTTCCTCCTAAACAGTTAAAGGAGAAGAAGGGATCATTCTTCATTCGCCAATATTTTACCTGAGTATAGGATGTTTTTTGCCTGCAATATTTTGCTATGGAAAGTTTTTTGAAAACCTGATTTCTCCATTTGCTTACATCAAGGACATCAATTTCATAGGTCACAATTACAGAAAGTTTTGGGTATATGTTTGCATGCTCACTCCCTTGACATTTCATTTAAAGTTATGAGCTGACTCCTCTTAAAGGCTCAGAAGAAAGAGAAACAGATCTGAGCTAAATATCAAAAGGAGTGACCTCTGACCACTGAGAAACAAGTATAACTACTCTCTTTTCCTAAAATTTACAAAGGCATAGAAAGAAAAAGAACACGGAAAAAGACACAGAGAAGTTCCTCAATTCTTTTTTCTTAGGGAGCTAGGAAAGTCATTGTCTCTTGAGTTTGAAGGGTAAAATTAAGTTGTTAATTCTCAAATATTTGTAAAGTGCTTCAATGCTTTTTCTTATCCCTTCCCCAGCTCTATCATGGAACAAATGTATTCTATCAAATACATTGAGCCTTAACTCCTTAGATATCAGAAATTTTGCCCTATCCAATTTGTGACTACCTACAAAGTTATTCCTTTCCTATAAGTATCCCTGACATTTTCAAAGTCAACTTAGTTCTTTTTAGTCATGTCTAAAATCTCACTTAATGACCATTTAAAGTATGTGTTAGAATATAAAAAATGATAACCTTAGAGTTGGGAGAAACTTGGGTCTGAATTCTATCTCTTGTACAAGTACAAGTACAAGATCATGTACAAGTCATTTAATCTCTCTCTGCCTCAATTTCTTCATCTTTAAAATGAAGATTATGAGATTCAAAGGAAATAATGGATATAAACTGCTTTGAACCTTAACCTTAAAGTGTTATATTTTGTTTTTCAGTCCTATCTCACTCTCTATGTGACCTCATGGGCCATTCATAGGGTCTTCTTATACTGGAAGGGGTTGTCATTTACTTCTTCAATGTGTCCCCATTTTACAAATTAGGAACTGAGACAAATAGGTGCTAATGCTCTGCCTGGGGTAACATGGTTAGTAATTGTCTGAGTTCATATTTAAATTCAGACCTTTCTGACTCCACAACTAGCTGCTCCCTAAAATATTATGTAGAAATCAGTTTCTTATAATAAACTTACAGCTTTGCAAATTAAAATTGAATAGTAGACCTGGAAGAGGTTCAAATGGCCCATTTGATACATATAGAAACCAAGAATTGGAGGGGTGAAGACATTTGCCCAAAACTACTGACAACATGACCTCCTTCCAATCATTTCACATCTTCATTTCCAAGGAACTAAGAGAATTCTAAGAACTAATGCTCTAAGACAATTTACTGAAGGACAGAGCCCCAAGGTTACACAGCTACTTCATAACAGAACTATATCCAAAGACCAATCTTCTATTAAGTTTAGGTTTCTTTTTGACAATGCTCCACCTTGACAAGTTGGGCGTTTATTTTAAAAATTAATTTAAAATGCAAAACAAATTTTACAGAATCAAATTTCAAGTCATTTTTTTTTTAAAGACAAATACTACAGGCTTAATTTGCCCCTGGACGGCACCCGTCTCCCTCTGCCCTTCACAGGAGTACTGGGCCCTTCCAGGCCTGCCAAGGCTGACTCCCCTCTGAGTCTGTGCACTGCTGCCTCCCCATCCCCCCGGGCCTGTAGCCTGAGCAGCCTGTTGCTATCCATCCCTTTCTGTGGTTTGGACAGCTGGGCTACACTTAGTTACGACATGTGGGAGTTTCCTGGTTCTCTTGGTTTATGAAAAGGAAAGAGACAGTTTGGTGCGTCTAATCTTGGTCTGCAGGAGCGGCACTGATCTCGGCCTCCCCCCAACACCTGTGGTGAAGAGGAGAAAAAAGGGGGAAGATAAACTGCACAAAGGGGCCTGTGTGTAGTTTCGGGGTGGTATGGTCCAACAGCTAAGATAGGATGGGGGAAGGGAGGAGCCAAGAGACAAAGGCAGCCCTGGAGGGAAGGGAAGGGACAGTCAAAAAAGCTTCTTTGCTTCATTTCTGTCCCTGTGAATGTAAAGAACATTTTGGTTCTTTTAATATGAAGGGCAACTGTGATAAAGAGAAGTATCATAGGATTTTAGAACAGCCAGAAAGCTTAGAAGTTAAACCTCCTAATAAAATCCTTTCATTTTACAAATGTGTCTCCAATAGGTGAAATGATTTGCTACAAGGGAGTAAAAGTTCTCCAAATCCAAGGTCCTTGCTCTTATAACTTGTTAGGAGGCATCAGCTGAATGTAAATTGTGTCCCAGGATACCTAGAGTCTTGCCCCCCAATTCCCTTCATTCTTCATCCATTCTGTGCCTCAGTCTATCTATATGTAAAATATGAAATGAGGCTTGCCATTCTGGCTAGAAGGGGTATTAAAAGGATGGTAACATGATGTCTGTAAATCTGCAGAAAATAATAAAATAATAGGTGGATTATTTTGTACTATAAACCAGAAGTAAGATCCTCAGCCTCTGTTTCAAAGAGGTTTGGGGTTTTTTTGTTTGGGTTTGGTTTAGGTTTTTGGACAGGCTCATCTAAATAACTGCCCATCACTTCCCACTCTCCAACCCAGCCTCTTCTCTCAGGCAAATTAACTCAACACCCCTTTCAATCTAATAATCATCCCACTCCCTCTTTTCCGTCTTCTCCCAAGCCACACCCAAGACCTGGAATGCCTTTCCAACCCCCAGTCTACAAAGCTTCTTCTTTCTCTCTCTGCCTTCCTTCCACCTGTTATCCCACCTTCTCCAGGGGAACCTGCCTTATAATTTTCCATTCACCACCCCCACTAAAAGCCCTCATCTTTTGCTGGCACATGATGTGAGTGAACACTTGATTCATGATATGTTTGTTCTCTACTTCCTCATTTGTCAGCATCTCTTTCCCTGTCACTTTGCCTTTCATAGGCCTACAGGATTTAAAGTAGTGAGCATCTAGTTCAGTCACTCAACAGATACTTATTAATCTCTGACTGTATGCCAGGCAATATACTAAACCCTGGTGATAAAAAAAAAAAAAAAAAAAAACAGGTTCTGTCCTCAGGAAGCTCACATACAAATTTAGTTTTAGTCTAATTTAGATGAACTTATTCATCTTGCAGAGCAGAAAACTGGAAATTAGAAAAGCAAAGAAACTTTTGTCCAAGTCATGAAACTAGTGGAGTAGAGAGAGATGCAATTTAAACACAAACATACTGTCTCCAAGACATTTTCCATGGTGAACTCACATATCCTAATGGGTAGAGTGCCCCACTTAAAGCTATGAATCAAATCATAAAATAGAGATGGAAATTGCCTTAGAAACTAGCCTACAACACCCCCCTCTCTTGTTTTACCAATAAAGAAACAGAGGCCCAGAGTTATAAGGTACATGTAGTAAATGACAGAGGAAGATTTAAACCAAGGCCCTCTAATTCCAGGTAGCTGAGTGGTGCAGTAGATTCATCATTGGACTGGAATCAGGAAGTCTTCATGAGTCCAAATCTGGTCTCAGATACTTCCTAGCTGTATGACCCTGGACAAGTCACTTAACCCTGTTTGTTTGCTTCAGTTCCTTCTGCTATAAAATGAGCTGGAAAAGGAAATGGCAAATCACTTCCAATATCTTTGCCAAAAGAACCTTAAAAGAGAGAGATGAGTAAACTGAAATAGTTTACTCCAAACTGAAATAGTCCACCACAACAACCCCTGACTCTATATACAAAACTCTTTTGAATGCCTCTTGAATTAAGGAAACCTGAGTTCAAATCACCCTCAGACACTTGAACAAATTGCAAAGAATCATAATCAATATGGTTGATGTAGTACCAAGCCATTCAGGACCTTATTAACTGTGACTCGGTTTCCTCATCTATAAAAGGAGATAATACTTTTAGAATCCATCTGATAAAATTGCTTTAATTATCTAATGAGATAAGGTATTATAAAGTATATTTCAAGAAAATCTGAATTCAAAAAGATCTGAATTCAAAATACAATCTTTACACATATTGGGCAAGTAACTGAATAAATAACAAGTGCTCTAGACAACAATCTAAAACTATGTCACAAAAAGAGTTTCTGATATATATTATGTGAAAGGAATCCTCTCACTGATGATATCCCAGAGCCAAAAAAAAAAAACAATTGTTAGACTTTAAAACATTTCAAAAACACTATATGTTAGTTATCTTTATCATTATTAATCATCATTATTATCATAACCATAATGTTGTCAGTCTCCCATTGGTTAGTGATCAAAGCTGCTTAATCTCCTTCCATAACATCTGTTACAGCATCACAAACAGGTGACTCAATCAATACTTTTGGATAACAATGATGCAAATCACAAAGAAGAAATCTTGTAGTGATCATTTTTTTTAATTACAAATCACCCAGATGAATAAAGTGAACTAAGTAAATCCTTTTTTCCAATATATTTAGACTATCTGCTGTATATATAATGTATTTACGGGTCATTTGTTTCCATATAACTTGTCATTCTGCTATCCTTTTTCATTTTTTAATGTGGTAGGAAACAGGGTCGAGGACTATGGTTTCATAAGTGTAAAGAACTCTTAATCAGAAAATTCCTTCTATCCAAGTCAATTAACAGCCATCTTATAATTTATAGTTTTAGAGAATTATCTGGGCAACTCATAGTCTCATAGTCAGGAACCAAACTTAAACCCAAATCTTTGATACTTCGGGGTCTCTATTCTTTAACTCCACACTGTCGCCAAGTTTTGCCCACTCTTTTTAGCAAAGAAGGAAAATAGGAGCATGGTAGTATTTGGTGTTAGATGGTAAGGAAAGCATATATGTGATTCCTGGGAGAGGCAGGCAGATCTCTAAATTTGAGAATTTTAAGCTGAAGCAGACCTAAAACCACTCTGGTGTCTTCATTAAGTCCTATATCAATATGATGAGCCCCGAGTCTCTAGGCTACCAAAGGAAAAACAAACCAGATGATCCAGAAATGGAGAAGGTAAAAGATCCCAGGCCCATCAGCAGTGGGATTGGTCTGTCATTGGTGGACCACTTCAAGGTAAAATAAGGAGACCCAGATTCAAAAAAAAAGAAAAAGAAAGAAAGAAAGAAAAAGAAAGGAGGAAGAAAAAAAAAAAACACAAGGAAGTTAAATGGCTTTCTCAGGCTCACATGGCAAGCTACTGACAGAACTACAGGAGGAACTTACACACTTTCCAGTATCCAATTTATTATCTGACTGCAGATATATCCTTCATGTGACAAAAGATTTAGGAAAATTGAAAGAGTGAAGTCAAAAGGATGAGTAGAGCTATAAACTAGGCCATAGATAGGGTTCTTCTTAGGGAGTTTAATACAAAAGGAAAGATGCAAGGAAAGGTTTCTAAGGTAGAAAAAACAGTGCCATGAATAGTGACATTGTAATTGGATGGCAAACAGGGTCAGCCAGTAGGAGAAGTCTAAGAAGTAGGTAGAGTCAGGTCATGTAATTAGCAGGGCTGGCTAAGAAGTAACAGATGATGGAGAGGATTTGAAATGCTGGGAGAGGATCACAACAGAGACGGTATTAGGTCAGAGCCTCTTTACTTAAAGGGCAGAGGGATGGAAGGGGTTGCTGAGCAGAGAAGATGAAGGTTGCCAGGCAGAACTATGAATCAGTCAGCTTCAGATACAGTGAATAAATTTGAGCCTAGCACACCAGTTATCTCACAGTGGCTACTCAACAAACTTTGATGGTCACTTTCTCCTCCCCTCCAAAATGTTTAAGTTTACAAATTATCTTCACTTCGCAGTCATTGTGAAAGTAACCTGCATTTTCCAGATTTTCTTATCAACTGTCCTACAAAAGTAGGAGGAGCAGCAGTCAGAACAGAATTTTTTGTGTGTGTATACCAAAACTATGGTCTAATGATAGAGGAAATTCCTTCTATCCAATACAGATCAGTGACTGATATACATTTTAAAGTAGTTCTGGAGAGTTGTTTGGGACCAATACCCATATTGTTTTCAGTAAAAGTAAATGACTTAAAAAAAAAAAAAGTAAATGACTTGCCAATATGTGAAAGTTTTGAGGCTTTAAATTTTATCTTTCTGACTCCCAGACCATCTCTATGCTTTTTTAAAAATTATTATTCATGCTAAATATTTTAGTGAGGCTCCTTACTTCCTTCCCTACCCTTGCTTTCCTTTCCAGGGTAGGCCACTAAGTAACAGTTCCTGCTCTCTAAGAATTTAAGTGGACCACTAAAGCAGTAGCACTATCACTCATCAGGCAGATGCAACAGACTAAAGGAACCTGTCATCTTTCTATACTTCCTGCACAACATTTTGTTCAAATTTTCAATGTAAAAAAGAACTAAAAATGTCTCCCCACCCAATTACTCCTAGCACAGCTAAGCTGGCAAAATACAACTTCTAGGTATTTAACATTATTTTTCCTAAACAAGTGGATGAGTGGCTGTTTTCAATTCTCCCTCATTGTCATTTGTGTTGTGACTTTTCCATAGGGTCTATGAGGAGCCTCCTCATACAAACAAAGAGTAGAGTGAGATTTTTTATAGGAGAAGAAGGGGAAATTAGAGAGTACAAAGATAAATGTGTGACCCTGATGTCTGTGCAGGACTTGCTAGTTTCAGTTCATATGGATTATGCGGAAGCACTTTTAAAGTTTCATTTCAGGGGATATGTCACTATAGAGTTTCTCTCTTTATGTTTTAGTTCTGAAACTATAACCTACAGAGTGAATTGAAAACCTCTGAACTGAAGCCACGATCATATCACGATTAAATCATTTTTAAAGTGTTCCCTAGCAAAGCCACCAGACTTCCCTGGTTCCAGGAAATCAGATTGGTTTTTGTTTTCAAGCTTTACTTGGTTCTTATACTTTTTCTTGGAGATAACCTTCTAACTTTATCTAAAATATGTATGCCCCCCACCATGTTCTAACAACTGCCAAGTTTGGTTACCTCTGCACAGCTGTCTCTTTTTCTCTGCTCCCACAGTCATCACCCTCATCCAGGTCTTCATTACCTCTCCCCTGTTCTAATGCAAGAGCCTCATCATTGTTTTCCCAGATAGTTAACAGTCAGCAAGTATTTATCAATCCTACTATGTCCTACTATCAGTCCTACTATGTGTCAGCACAAAGAAAGGTAAAAGAAGGTCTCCTACTCTTAAAGAGTTTGTTTCTCTTCTCCCCAATCTATCCTGTGCACAGCTGCCAAACTGATAAAGCACTGGTCTAACCCTATCACTCTTCTCAAGAAACTTCAATAGTCCCCTGTTGCTCCTAGGATAAAAAGACAAATTCCTCTAAAGCCCTTCAAAGTAGAGCTGTAGTCTATCTTTCTAGGCTGATTACACATTACACAGAATCACAGAATTGCCACTCTGCATGCCAGCCTAAATGATCTATTTGCTGTTCCCATAAATGACATTCCAATACCTAACTATGTGCTTCTGCACACATAGACTCTCCCTTTACCTGGAATGTTCTCTCTTTACTTCTATCTCTTGATACTCCTACCTCTCTGAATTCCCAAAGGGTTAGTTCTCTCCCCACCCCCACTCTTACACTGTGTATTTATTTGATGCAACAGTAAAATGGATAGAACTCTGGACCTAGAATCAAGAAAACTTGACCTCAGATTTTTATTAGCTGGGTGACTCTAGGCATATTTAGTTTCTAACTACCTCAGTTTAGTTTCTAACTACTTCAGTTTCTTCATTTGTAAAATGGAAATAATAACACCACCTACTTCTCAGGGTTACTGTGAGGACCAAATGAGATGAACATTTGTAAAGTGCTTGGCACAGTGCCTGGCACATTGTAGGTGCTATATAAATGTTAGCTATCATCATCATTATATGTTACTATTATTAATTGTAAGTGCTGTATAATACTATTATTTTGTCTATATGCTTACATAATTTTGCATATACATTTTGCATTTAATTATCTGTGAACATCTCCTTTTTGCCTAGTCTCTTATAATCATGCAATTTTGCATATACATATATATATATTTATATTTTCTGCATTTAATTACTTGTGAATATTTCCTATCTGCCTAGTAGCTTATAGACTAATTGAGAGCAGAAGTAGTCTTACTTTGTATCCATATCTTCAGCTGGCATGAAATTAATAAATGTTTATTAATTGATTCATTGTACTGATTGATTCATCTGTACATAGGACAATAAGTATCAGAGTATCAGGGAAGGAGAGGAGAAAATGCTGATAATATTCAAAACAACAAAATCCACCCAAAATCCTTCAGGTGATCTTTGAAGGCAATATAGTTAAAGAATAGAACCATATTCTTGTTCCAAAAAGCCAAGTATAGAAAAGGGGAAAGAAGTGAATAAGATGAGGAATTGGGGTAGTTCTATGTCCTGGGGCTTTGCTAGGCCTCAATCAGACAAAAGAAAAGGAGAAAAGAGGTCAAATAATGTTATGATCTGTTTCTACTAGACCAAAAACGTTAGGAGAAATAGGATGAAGATCAAATATGATAATATACATATGCACTTTGCAAACTTCGAAGCACTACACAAATACTAATTATTATTGTTGTTGTTATCATCCTTAGACACTGCTCAAAGCCAGTTAGATAAAGCCAATTGAAGCAATTACTTTTCAAAGTCAATTAACAAACAGAACCAAAAGAACAATATTGTTCTCAACTCATTTTAAATGCAATGACCAATTACAATTAATGCAATGTTCTAAAAAACAGCTGATGATACTCCCTCCCATACCCTTATCCCTCCCTAGTTTTCAGTAATGGATGCTTCAAAAGCTACTGCATAAATTGTCAAATGTAGTCCTAGCATCCTTTGGTGTAGATGGGATGGGGGAAGATCCGTAAATTACTGTGATATCAGAAACAAAAAGCATTAACAAAACTTCTTTTAAGGCATTCAACTTTTAGATCTTACAGTTCATTTGAATTGGTTCCAATCAGATCAACTGAAGCAAGTGTTGTTAAAGATATCAAAAGTCCTCCAAAATTCTCTCTGATCCTTCAAAAATTGGCTTCTCGTTTCATTTCTGTGTGGTTTGGCTGAAATGTTCACAACTGGGACTCTGAAAAACATTCAGGACTAAAGGCAAATAGCATGTGATGGAGGAAAAAACATTGGACTAAAAGTCAGGAGACCCAGGTCCAAGTCTCAGCTCTGCAACTAACTAGTGACTCAGGAAAGTCCCTTTGCCTTTCCAGGCCTCAGTTCCTCATCTATAAAAGGAGATAGTTGTTTTAATCTAGATGAACTATTAAATCCCTTCTAGCTAATGACCTTGTGACTAGATGTCCTCTTTGGGCTTCCTTCCAGCTATATAATTTGCTTTCAGCATTTTAGAGTTTTTGTGGAACAGGGTTCCACAATACTGATCTTCAGTCAGGCATCTTTGTTCACAGACTTTGGGTCAAAGATAACTTTATCTTGCAAATAAACTGATAATTTTATATTGACTAATGGTAAGGGGCATTGCAAATCAGTATCTATCATCTCTTATAGTTCTTCAAACTAGAAAAGAAAAAAATCCCAAACCCATAATAGGCACTTAATAAATGTTTGTAAAATTGAATTATTGAAATAATAGGATAATATTAATCTCTATTAACTCCTAAATCTCCTTCTTTGCTTCTGGTCCAATAGTCCTAAATAAAGAAAGGGGAATATACCTAAAAGGTAGACAATGTGTTAGAGGTAAAAGAACTTTGGATTTGGGGTAAAAGGACCTGAATTTGAATCCAACTGTACTCTTTATTCTTATGTGACCATGTATAAGTAATTTCACCTCTTTAAGCCTTAGTTTTCTTATCTATTAAATGAGAAGAGTAGACTAAATGACTTCCAAATTTAAACCTGAGAATAGTCATTGAACAGTTTCCAAATTCCAAAAATTCAGGGTATATAATCAGAAAGATTCCAAGCATCCACAGAGGTATGATCTCTTCCCATCAATTCTGAGTGGGAAATTAATCTCATTTGACTTTTTTTTTTTAGGACTAGAGTTGTCAGGATCCATTCTAGAGCTCAGTAGGTACCACCAGCTATAATTTAGCCTTGGCAAAACTCAAAACAGACACCACAAATCATTGTTTTCTTGATACTTTAAACTTAGCAGAATTATATTTGTAATTAAAAAAAAAATTACTCCATGTGTTTCTGATTCATTTATACAGGAGTTCAACAAAGCTTTGTCTTATAAGAGTAACATAGAATCTCAAAAGTATTACATGCCCTCTCTAGATCTTAAATAAAACACATAAGCTGAAGTTTATGAAATACATCAATGCAAATTTAGAATCATTTAGATAGCTTTATTATATAAGCCCTAGAGGAAGTTAGGTGGCAAAATGGATAAAGAACCAGGCCTGGAGTCAGAAGACTGGAGTTCAAAATCAGCATTAGACACTTACTAGCTGTATACCCCTGAGTATATCACTCAACCCTGTTTGCCTCAGTTTCCTCATCTGTAAAATGTGCTACAGAAGGAAATGGGAAAGTATTCTAGTATCTTTGCTGAGAAAACCTCAAATGATTTCTGTCATGAAGAGTAAGACATGACTTAAACAAAGACATGGAAAATTCTGCATATATCACCATACCAGCCATGTAGCAGAGTTACCAGGTGGCATATTCAATGTGATTGAATAGAAGCCCATAAAAATTTATAGAATTGTCACTAAGTATCTCAAAATTAGGAGATTATTGAAATTTTTAGGAATAGGGATTTTTTTTCCTCCTTGTTATTTTCAATAAGGAAAAACTGTATTTTTTATGACCTTTGTTGGATTTTTTATCTCTCTAAACTTCTCCCATTTACAATTTCAGTTATAATTTAGACCCAGTTAACTTATCTGTGAAGATATTCTACCAGCCCTTCTTCCCCTAATTAGAATGTAAGTTCTTTGAGAACAAAGACTATCTCTTTTATATTTGGGCCCCTAAACCTAGCAGAGTACCAAACACATATCAATGTTTATTGATTGATTAATGCTTATTGATATAGAATATGATTATCCTTAGAATGCTCAGGATCAAGTGGTTAATTAATTGATCCTAAGCCTCCTAAGGATGATCATACTCTATAGTCAGGTTAGACAATGCTTCTTTGGAGGAATTATAGGCTGGGGAGGTAGAATAGAAGAGGTAAGGAAGGGAGGTAGTTAGAGAAACTTCTATGATCTACCTCTAGGTCAGAAAATATTGTATAAGAAAGGGATGGAAGAGCAATTAAGGAAGAAGGAAGAGACCAAAAGAAGAGAGCACATTCTAGAGTTTAAAGAGATGAATTGAAGAAATAAAATTGAGACCCCTGCTGATATTACAAAATTTAGGAACCCAGGGAAATTCTATAAAGTCACAAGTTGCAAGACAGTTACCCATCACCTCTGGTAGTAGGAATGTCCCACTAGAAGCTCCCTATATTAATAGTATCACATGTCTGGACCAAAAAAGAAACAAAAAGCAAAAACAAAAATAAACCAACCTACCACCAACAAAGCATTGAAAAAAGAGGGGGGGATGGGGTTGGGGGGGGGGCAAGGAGCAAAAGTAGAGTAGAGACTTGGAACAATTGAAAAGAGGCTCTCACAATTTAGAGAGATGTTGAAAAGGGGAAGACAATATCAGAAGCCCAAGATCTAGTTTCCTCAGAAACTAGGTTCCCACCAATTTCTGCAGTGGCTACAGCTCATATTTGTCTCCTTCCTCAATATCTCCCCATCTCCCCATCTCTCCAACCACAGACCTCCATTCAGGCAAGAGCTATTCCTGAAAGGTAATAAGGAGTTACGATTAAGTCAAAGTGATTAAGTCACTAATTAAGTTTATTATGGCTTTGTTGCAATAAAGAGCTGTGAAAGACCATTCTATTGTCCTAAGAAATGATAGCTTCATAGCCTAGCTAGGTTTGCTGACTCAATCCTGTGGCCATTACTCATTACCATAATAATAATACAGAGCTTTTAATCTTTCTAGGTCTTCTAATTCCAGGTGCTCCAGGAATTAGAGTTTAACATTTTCACCCCAAGTAAACAATTTTTCCTTATTCCCTGACCAGCAGGATGAATACAGAGAGGACTGGCGAGACTTACATGAACTGATGTTGAGTGAAATGAGCAGGACCAGGAGATCATTATATACCTCAACAACGATACTGTTTGAGGATGTATTCTGATGGAAGTGGATCTCTTCAATAAAGAGAGCCTTAATTGATCAAAGATGGACAGAAGCAGCTACACCCAGAGAAAGAACACTGGGAAATGAATATAAACTGCTTGCATTTTTGTTTTTCTTCCCCGGTTATTTATACCTTCTGAATCCAATTCTCCCTGTGCAACAAGAAAACTGTTTGGTTCTGCACACATATATTGTATCCAGGATATACTGTAACCTATTCAACATGTAAAGGACTGCTTGCCATCTGGGGGAAGGGGTGGAGGGAGGGAGGGGAAAAATCGGAACAGAAATGAATGCAAGGGATAATGCTGTAAAAAATTACCCTGGCATGCGTTCTATCAATAAAAAGATATTAAAAATAAAAAAATAAAAAAATAAAAAAAAGAAAGTCTGGTCTAGCATGAAGTAGGCCTGAACAAGAAATAAAATACATCTTAGGACCAAAAAAAAAAATTTTTTTTCACTTGGAAAAGAATATTGATAGTGATAACAATCCAAATGACATTTCCAGAGAAACAAGATTCCTTTGGATTCTACTTAGAGATAAAGGAAAGAATCATCTCAGGAGACTTTAAAGAAAAAGTAGCCAGCTATTTTTTTTCCTAGTTGGTAGATGAAGAACAGGATAACAAGTTAGACATCATAGTATCTATTTGTCTTTCTCTCCATCTCTCTGGGTCTCTGTCCCAATGTCTTTCTATTTCTCTACCTGTTTTTGTGTCTGTATCTGACTGTCTATGCATCTATCTCTATCTCTGTATCTCTCTCCATCTCTCCTGTGTGTCTCTGTCTCTCTGTTTCTATCTTTCTGTCTGTCTCTCTGTCTCAATTCTCTGTTCAAAAGACAAAACCAGAGGTCAGGTTCTGGGGTAGTAATACTGTCAATAATGGCTGCTCTAGAATAGGAACTCATATTCTCACCCATAACTTTGATGAGAGTTCATGAGGGTGGATTTTCTCTACTCTGGAAATAACAGTAGCTAAGACAATGAAAGATCTCCTGAAGAAACAAGCAGATTTGTACCTACCCACTCATCCTGAGATGGGAGGTTCAGTTTTGGATATTCCTTCATGTATAATGCCTAGATCAAATCCCCGAGTTCAAAAGTCTGGGAAGCAGATCTTCTAGAGATAGAAGATTATCTTTTTTTTTTTTATACAACTGATTCCCTCTAGAAGGAAGAGGATCACTTTGCAATATCTGAGAAGTATCTTACTCAGAGAGTAAAATCAGAAAATTATGGGAAATGAAAGATCAATGAGAAAGAGATTGCTTGTAGAATGGTCCCTAAAGTAGACTTAGCTTCTGGCGGAGTCTAAACCACAAAATAGCACCATGATTCTTCAATGGATTGTGAATGATCCTAGGAAGAGAGCTTCTTGGAATGTCAGGGTGTTGCCTTGCTAGCAACTGATGTGAAAGAGAAGATATTTGAGTATTTTTCTTGTTTCTGTATTTATTTATAGGATACTATTTATCTATTATATTTCTATTATATGTCTATTTATAGGCTCCTGTAACTCTGAGGGTTTTTTCTATTTTCTGTGGGAATAATAAAGGCTATTCAATACTTACAATGCCACCTGGAATGTTTATAAGGGATCTGGAATTTTTTTTTTCTTATCTTTGGGGAACCTAGACATACATAAACTGTATTAGAGTTCGCTTTACAAATTTTCTGGAAAAATCTTTAGATTTAGGCTATGAGTCAAAAAAAAGAAATAACTACCTGAGATCAGCCCCGAAGATTTCCTTATTTGCATATAAAACCAAATTCTGGTCATCTCAGGGGCTCATTCACTGCAACAGAACCAATTTTTCCCCCACAACAGGAATTTGTTTTCCTTAAAAGGCAATGAAGCTGTTCCCAAGACCTCATTGGCCCTAGACTTCCTTGATACATCTTCCTGGTCATAAAGTCATAAAAAGTCCCAGTCTCACAGAGTTGAGGACCTTCTAACTTGATGGGGTGTCTGAAGGTTAGGTAAATCAGCATTCTCTTCCCTGCTGAACAGATGTGTTTCCATATGGAGGAGTAAGAATTGTGTCACTGTATCCTTGTTGCATAAATTTGTTATATTAAAACCACACAGACCTCTGTCCCCCACTATACTTTCCCTTACTCTCATACTACTAAATCTAATCCCCTAAATTACATACTACCAAGCTACCCTCCCCTTTCACTGCCTTCTCAGGAATGCTTGCTCTATGGGTAATAAAGTTGTCTTATTTTAGATCTTTTCTTTCCCCATTCCTTCCATTTGCTTGTCTCTCACTAAGCCTGGTTTCCCTCCTGATGACCACCTCCCTAGACATCTTTTCCTGTCTTAGTTGCCCTTTTACTCATTCCCTCACTCATTGGTTGAACTCTTTTCCATTTTCAAGTTTACCTGCTACCACCATCACTCAGGAACCTTTCCTCCTTTGAAGTTAACTCAATCTCTATCTACCACCCAGTAAAAAATTCTAGTAGTGTTTTCTATTAACCTTTAGAACACTCCTTTTCTTTCCTTAGTGAGTTCAGCACTTGGTTCAGTCTTTCCTCTCCAGCTTCTACCTTTATGTTAGGGGACTTCGACATATATATTCATTTCCCATAATCTACTCTTCCACTCTAATTCAGTTATACACAGAGAGGGTCAGACTTTTGATGCTACTATCCCCCACAACTTCCACGTTCATGAACTCTGAAATTCCTTTATTTAATCACAATCTGTTTTCATTCCTACTCTTCCTCTGTCTTTTCTATTCCAAACTCTATTCTTCATCCTCACAGTTCTTTTCCACTTCACACTTGAAATAGCTATACACTCTCCTCCCTTCCCCATCTTGACCCTTTTGTGAATTAAACTCTACATTGCCTTCTCAAAGCCCTTATCCTATTGCTAATTTTATCTTGCCAAATCTCAACCTTAGAATATTCCCACTATATTCTGCCTTTGTTTCTATTCATGTACTATTGAAGGAAGCCAGAGGAATATCAAAGAATTATGCCAACCAGATCCTATATAAATTTATTTTACATAATCTCAACTGGGCCCTCACTACAGCAAGGCAATTATTTTATGGTTTCCTAGTTGATTTGCTATTTCACTCACCACAGTGGCTTTGCTAAAACTTTGTATTCTTCCTCAAAACTCCCATAGTTTCCCCTCCCTTACTGAGAACCTCATCTCATATTTCACTGAAAATACTGAGATCATACACTGAGTTCTGACTTCTCTTCACCTCCTTATTTCATATCATTTAGATACTTCCCCTCCATCTCCTCTTTAATCCTTGTTTCACATGAAAAAGTAGTTCTCTTTGCTAAGATATATACAAGTAATCTCATTTCATCCCATCTCCAAATTCTCCCCTCAATCTGCATTCTTTCCTTTGCCTTTCAATCTTCCTTATCTGCTTTCCTACCACTTAAACACACACCCATGTCTCCCCCATCCTCAAAACTCCTTATGTGACTCATTCAGTCCCAATAGAGATCATCTTATGTCTCTTCTCTTTTTTATGGATAAATTCCTTAAGAAAGCAATTTATAATCAATACCTCCATTCCCTTCCCTCACTCTCTTCTTAATTACCTGCACTCTAATTTCCAACTCATCATTCTCCAAAGTTACCAATGATCTCTTAGCACTTAAGAGTTTCTGATTCATCATTCTCCAGGTGCCAATGATCTCTTAAGTGCCAAATCAAATGGCCTCTCAGTCTTCATCCCCTAAATTCTCCCCTTTTCTGAATGTCTTCTGAGAGTACCACCATCTTCTCCTAGTCATTTAAGTTCAAAATTTAGATATCATTCTGGACTCATCAATGTCTCTTACTGTTTTTCTCTTCCCATATCCAATCTTTTGGTAAAATTGATTTTACCTTCTGCTATTACAATAGATGGTTGATCAGTCTCCCTGACACAAGTATTTCCTTACTCCAGTGCATTCTGCACTCAACTCTCAAAGTACCTTTTGTGTTCCAATTTTTAATCCTACTCACCCTTCCCTCCTTCCTTCCTAAGACAGCAAGTAATCTGATATAGGTTGTGCCTGATCTGACATAGGTTGATTAAGGATGTGCAATCCTTTTAAATATATTTTCATGTTTGTTATGTTGTATAAAAAAAATCAGATCAAAAGGGAAAAAACACGAGAAAGAAAACAAACAAAAATGGTGAAAATACTGTAATTTGATCCACATTTAGTCTCCATAGTTCTCTTTCTGGATGCAAATGGCACTTTCTATTACAAGTCTATTGAAATTGCTTTGAATCACCTCTTTGCTGAAAAGAGTCAAGTTCATCACAGTTAATAATCTCATAATCTTGCTATTACTGTATATACTATTCTCCTACCTCTACTCAGTTCAATCAGAATCAGTTCATTCAGGTCTTTCCAGGCTTTTTCTGAAATCAGCCTTCTCATCATTTCTTACAGAACAATAATATTCCATTACTTTCATATAACTTATTCAGCCATTCCCCCAACTGATGGGTATCCACTCGATTTCTAGCTCCTTGCCACTACTACTTTTCCCTTTTCCATTATCTCTTTGAGATACAGATTCAGTAGTGAGACTTCTGGATCAAAAGGTAAGCACAAAGATTATAACCTTTGTGGCATAATTCTAAACTGCTCTCCACAATGATTTGATCATTTCACAATTCCACCAATAATGCTTTACTGCCCCAGTTTTCCTACATCCCCTCCAACATTTATTTATCATCATTTTTTCCATTCATCTTAGCCAATCTGAGAGGTGTGAGGTAGCACTTCAGACCAACTCTGCATTTTCAATGGCTGCAATTTTCTCCTCCATTTTTGTCTCCTGGCTCCTCTGACTTCCTTCAAATCTTAACTAAGAAAATCTAATTTTTACAATTTCCCTTAAGTCTAATGTTGATTATTTGTTGATTATTTTTATCTGTGTAAAGAAATTTGCACCTGATTGTTTATGTATTTTCTCTCCATTAGTTTGTGATGAATTTGAGGATTTGGATTATTCTTTGCTTTCTCTAGAAATTAACACAGTGCATAGTAATTTTTTATTGGCTGGCTGAAATGGTATCCCAGTACTTCCCTCTAGCTTACAATGTTAAGGTTTGATCCTGAGGGGTGCTCCCAAGTCATCATTTTCCCTTTTTTGACTCAATGCTCCTGTCTGGAACTATTCCAGGAAATTCACAAAATAAAGTTTGGACAAACTTTGTGTCTAGGGTTCTTCAAATTTAGGAAAGTGGGGTGGGAAAAATTTCCTCAATCCCATACAAACACCCAAAGTGACCAATACAAATCGAGTATGAATCAGGGATTTAGACTATTTAAAATAATTAGTATAAAGTTAGAATATTGCTGTAGTATAGGAAATGATAAGTTGATTGACAGATTTAGAAATATATGAAAGAAGTACACTTATGAAGGAAGTTGTTATTCATCTTCAGAGAAACAAAGGATAAATAAGCATAGTATAGTCTAACATAGATGAATGTGTATATATATATGTATAATATAGATATCTATGTATATGTGTGTATATACATATATATGTATATATGCACACATTTAATTGTAGCCTTCTGGGGAAGGTAAGGAGGAGGAAAGGGGGAAAAAAGAATAAAATAAAAAATGCATGGCAGAGAACCAAAAAAAAAAAAAAAAAACTACAAAGGAAGCAAAGATGGACAGCTTTGAACACAATGTCCAGTATTTATTCTACAGGCTTTCTTGAAATGGAAATTTATTGTTTCATATTTCAAATCCTCTATCTTGTGCTGTGCACAATGCAAATTTTTTTTCTATTTTTTTTTTTGTTTTTCTATTTGAAATAAATTTTTTAAAGATTTTTTTTTTTAATGAATCAGGGATTTTCCCAATCAAACCCCTGACATTAAACAAATCCATGATTTTCTTTGTATTGGTATTCATTTGATAGAATATATCATTTGATAGAACAACCTTGGGAGATAAGTGCTATTATTATTATACCCTTTTTACAAAGGAGAAAACTGAGGCAGAAGCTAAGTAACTTCTCCAGAGTCATATAACAAGTTAAATGTGTCTGAGGATTTGAACTCAAGTCTCCCTGACCCTAGGTCCAATCCACTTTGACACCTAGCTATCTAAGTCCAAACACTTCTTGGTTTTGAGATAGAGGTCCATGTTTCACTATGAGTCCTCTGAAACCACAACTAGTTTATTGCATTAATCAGACTTCTTAATCTTTCAAATATGTTTATTTTTTACAATGTTGTTATAATTATATAAATTGTTCTTTGTTCTGCTCACTTCACTGCCTATCAGTTCAAGTTTTCCCAGGTTTCTCTGAAACTATTCCCTTCACTATTTCTTACAACACAATAGTATTCCATTATATTCACATACTAATTTGTTCTGTCATTCCTCAATTAAGGGCACCCTTTTGGCTTCCAGTTCTTTGCCAGCACAAAGAAGAACTATGATAAACTTTTTTGAGTGCATCTGAGTTCTTTTCCACTTTCTTTAACTATATAGAACAAGACTTCTCTTGTCTCCTTGCAGAGATAGAAAATCTTTAGAGTTGTACACTATATATGGTATCAGACTTTTAAAAAATATTGGTTTACTTTACTAAACTTTTCTTTCTTTTTCTTTTTAAATTCATAATTATAAGAGATGACTCTAGGAAGTGGTGAGCAGGGAGAGGGATATAGTGAAAAATGTAGGTGATGTAAAAATAAAACATGATCTTACCTTTAAAAACTTAAAAAACTTTCTTAGCTCTGAATCCTGGTTTCTTTATGGGTTGCTAGAATGGGGAGGTAGCTGTGGGGAACACAGTCTGTATCAATGTTCCTTCTCCTTTCTTGAGAACTCCACTCATGGATTTTATTGTCATTCCTCACACTACTACACAGATTGTTAGGTTGCTCTACTCTTTCCTAGTCTTTAGGTGTTGTTACTGTTGTTTTTCAATCATTTCAGTTGTATTCAACTCTTTGTAATTCCATTTGCAGTTTTCTTGGCATTTTTGGGGATTGTTTTACAGATGAGGAAACAGAAAAAACAGGGTTAAGTGCCTTGCCCAGGTTCACTCAGCTGGTAAGTATCTGAGGCTGGATTTGAACTCCAGTTCTGGCACTCTATCCACTATGCCATCCTTAGATGATGGGTTCTCAAAAGAAAAATGGCTCTTCAGGAAAAGGTCTATTCCTCTTGTCCCATTTTACAGATAAACTACAACCCCAAGAGATAAGCTGATTTGTCCAAAATCACATATCTAGTTAGTGACAGACCCAGTCACTATATTTACTGGGCCACCTTAGTACCCCTGAGGTGAACTAGCTTGACTGGGACTTCCAAAGGCCAAAGCATTCTCAGCTAGATCTGGAGACTGAGGACTCTCCAGGACTCAATCTTCTCTCCCATAGAGGACTCTCAGGCATACAGCAACCTAAAAGAAGCAAGCCAGGGGCAGAATTCTGAATGAAATTTCAATATCCCGTTGCACGATGTCCCATAGTCCTTTGTTATAAGAGGAAAATTATTCTCAAAGTCAGCTGGCCATGATTCCGGAGAAACAGCTTCCTGCCTTAATTAATGATACTTGGTAGGTCTGCAGCCAAGCATCACTGTATTTTCCTGCTTTTCTCTGAATTTCCTTGCTGCTTAATTGAGGATCAATATAAATCATATCATTAGAGTTATCTTGGCATCCTTTCCTGTGCTAGAGAGGTGAAGGACTCACAGAAGTGCTCAAAAAAGGAAGCTAAAAACTAAAACTGCAAAACAAAAACTGATCCCCAGAAAAATAAAGTCGGGCCAAGGGGAAGAGGAACATTAACCCATGCTTTATTAACCCATGCTTTATGGTTCTGACCCGCTAAGTTGCAGAATGAAGTTTTGTAAGAATGGGCCTTGAATTGATAAAGGGGACAAATGAGGTCATGGTGGGAAGAATTCCTCTTGCATATCCACTTCTCCCCAGGGACAACGACTCCCCACTGGATTCAGTTCCTATCCTATGCTTTGTTCTGGTAAATGTTTCTTTTGAAATAGTAGAAGCCCACAGGCTGCCGGTCAGAGTCCATTCATAGTCCTGCAGGCAGGAGATGGCTGCCTTTTGCATCGAAGAAATAAAAAAAACTTCTTAAAAAAAAAAAAAAAAAAAAAAAAAAAGTACTAGCATCACCTTATCACGTTAACTAGGTAAGGTCTTGAATCCAGCAAAGAAGGAAGGGGTGGAGTGAGGGTGGGGACCGCAAGGACAATGGCTCAGTTGTTGTTGCACCCGAGACACTCTCATCTCCACCCCCTTTCTTCTTCCGAGCCAGAGATCCTCCCTCAGATGCCTTCACAAAGCTGTCATTAACAGGAACTCCACAGGCACCTTGGAGGGCAAGACTGGGCACTAGAGCTTTGAAAAATCTGCTTTTCTTTCCTCCTCATGCCAACCAAAATCTGTATGTCTTTTCATTTTTCAAATTTCCATCAACCTTTTTTTTTATTTTTGGCATTATCATTTCATGAACAAAATAATCTCAGGCTGGGTTGAAGAGCCATTTGAGCATAAATGTACATGCTGCAAGGCTGACAGGCTGTGTAATGGAGTGAATAGAAAGTTGGTCTAAAAGGACTAACAGGTGGAGGGTGGGGAGAAAGGGTGAGGGAAGGATTTTAAGTCCTTTAACATATATTGGCTATGTGACTTTGGGCAAATAACTCCACCCTCTGGGGCCCTGAGGCTACTCTCTAAAACTATAAATTAATCTGCACTACTGAATGTGCATGAATAGGAGGAGTTTCCACACTGGGAGTTCTCTGTTTGGGTGAAATCACCTAGTCTGGATGACATTCAATATGTATGTACTTGTACAAAGTAAGAAACAGAAAAGATTGTTTATCCAGGGTCAATGAAAAGTTATCCTCAGTATCAATTCCTCCCCTTTTCAGTTCCCTTTTCATAAGTTCTCTTCTCCATTTATATTGTAAGCTCTTTGGATATAAAGACTGTGTCGTTCTTTCCTTCTTTTTCTCCTTTCCTTTCTTATTCCTTCCTTCTTCCTTTTTCCTTTCTTCCTTTCTTTTTTCTCCCTTTATTCCTCCTTCCTTTCTATCTGCCTTTCCTTCTCTTTTCTATCGCTCTGTCTCTATCTCCCTCTTATTTCCCCCTTTTTCCTCTATCCTTCCTTCCTCTCTCCTCACTTTTCCTCTCAATTCCTTTTCCTTCGTCCCTTCTTCTCTCCTTTCCTCCCTCTCCAGAGTAAAACACACAATTTCACACAAAGGACCAGTTGAAGACAAAATCTCCAATGGTGCAAGTGTGGAGTTTCCCAAGAAAGAAGGGCCTCCCTGCATGACTGCCCTGGTTTTAGAATTGCGCTCTATGTTCCTAAGACATTTTTCATCTCTCTTCCTTGCCTCCTCTCTTTTTTCTCTTTCCTCCTCCTTCTCCTCCTCTTCCTCCTTTTCTTCCTTCTTCTTTCTTGTTCTTCTTCTTCTTGTTCTCCTCCTCCTCCTCCTTATTCTTCTTCTTGTTCTTCTCCTCTTCTTGTTCTTCTCTTTCTTCTTCTTGTTCTTTTTCTCTTTCTTCTTGTTCTTGTTCTTTTTCTTTCTTCTTGTTCTTGTTCTTGTTCTTTTTCTTTCTTCTTCTTGTTCTTGTTCTTTTTCTTTCTTTTTCTTATTCATTATTTTTTCTTTCTTCTTCTTGTTCTTTTTCTTTCTTCCTCTTCTTCTTGTTCTTGTTCTTGTTCTTGTTCTTCTTCTTCTTTTTCTTTTTCTTTCTCTTTCTTCTTGTTCTTGTTCTTTTTCTTTCTTCTTCTTTTTCTTGTTCTTTTTCTTTCTTTTTTTCTTCTTCTTTTTCTTCTTCTTTTTCTTTCTTTCTTCTTCTTCTTCTTCTTCTTCTTCTCTTCTTCTTCTTCTTCTTCTTCTCTTCTTCTTCTTCTTCTTCTTCTTCTTCTTCTTCTTCTTCTTCTTCTTCTTCTTCTTCTTCTTCTTCTTCTTCTTCTTCTTCTTCTTCTCTGTCTCTCTTTCTCTCTGCCCTGCATTTTTATTCCCATCACTACTTATCTCGGTGCCTAGCACATATTAGACACTTAATAAACATTTATTGACTGATTAGTTGACCAAAGAGGGTCAATCTGCTTTTAGACTTTCATAATGACAGAATGAAGGAGCCCAACCCTTGTATCTGGCAGAGCACACTTAAGACTCCTAAGAACTGGTTTCTCATCAGCCAGTTCCTGATGCTGTCCTCTTATAGAAATACATAATACAGGAAAGTTTTTACATAATCATTATAAAACCAGATGCATATATAAAGAGATTTAACAAGATTTCAGAAATGTTATGTAATCATGAGCCCTTGCTCAATCAATAAAAATTAGAAACAAAGAGGAAACATAAAGGAAATTATCTAAGAAATTCTTAATTACTTCATGGAAGGAAAATTTTTGACATTTAATGAATATTTATCCTGCTGAGACCACCTACCTTTGTTGTACTTACTTAGAGATCCACTAATCCTACCTCATCATGTGACAGATGAGCAGACAGTCTCAGACAATCATACAACTTGTCCAAGATCACACAGCTAGTTAGGAACCAAGTCATGACCCAAGTTTTCTGACTCCTGATTCACTGCTTTTTTACAATTGAACTGTCAGCTCTGAATGACACTATCTTTTCAGGAGCCATTTTGAAAGGATTCAGCAATTAAAAACAAAAGGCAACGGCAATTCTTTTGATAAGCATTTGACAAAGAAAAGCTCACCCAACTACATGGTTTCCGATGAAGTAAACCTTCCCCTCCCCCAATATCCTTAGGTCCCTGTGAATTCTAAAGATGACACTTCTGGCATTCTACCTGTACTATTATCAAGGCAGCTAGTGGCATAGTAAATAGAGCTACGGATCTGGAGTCAAAAGATCTTAATTCAAATCTGGCCTCAGACACTTACTAGCTCTGTTACCCTGGGCAAGCCATTTAACCCTATTTGTCTCAGTTTCCTCATCTATAAAATGGGAATAAAAATAACATCTACTTCCCAAGTTGTGGTCAGATTAAATGAAATAATAGAATAAAATGAGAATAAAATGCACTCAGTACCGTGTCTGGCACATTAAACAGTAAGTGCTTTATAAATGCTTATTCCCTTCCTTCTACAAATTATTGACTGCCAACTATTAATTAATGTTCACTGAAATAATAATAATAATTTTATAATAAACTTACAAAATCTGAACGCTAAAGGGATCTTAGAGGTCATCTAATCCAACATGTTATTTTAAAGAGGAGGTAACTGAGACAGAGAGGTTGTGTCTCATCCCAATCACAAGATATAATAATAATATAAGAATCTGGGAAGAAGTAAAATTATAGGGTCCAAATTAAAATAAGTTAAGGAGAACCCAAAAAACATTCCATTCAATTTAATTCATTAAACATCTACTAACTACCGACTAACCACTAAGACTGAATGCTACACAGTAATAGGCACTCAATCCTTGCCCTCTGGAAGCTTACACTGAGTAGGGTAGATTGGGGAATATAGCTACACAAATAAATGAAGACAGAAAAGTATAGATGGAGATAACCCTAACGACTGGGAGTGTCCCAGAAAACTTCATGGAAGAGTTGGTCCTTGAGGAGCAACAAAGATGTTCGTCTTATGACCTTGGGTCATAACTTCTTAGTCCTCTGGTGTAAAGTCCTTAATTTTGTACATGGGTTATACTAAATAGCCCCTGAGGTCCCTTCTAACTCTTAAATATTATAATTTGTGAAAGAATTTAAAAGAGATAAGGAGTACATCCCAGGCTCAGAGGAAAACAAATGTGAGTGCAGGGAGGCAGGAGGTAGAATATCCAATTCCCACAGCAGCTAGGAATCCAATTTAGCTGTATCTTAAAATGGAGTCTAATTGTATTTCTACCCTAAACTAGGGTGTTCTAGAAACCAATGAATTTCAGTCTGTACTTTTCAGAACTACCAGAAAACATTAAAGGCATTATAGTCCACTATCCTATTTGGGGTAATAATTTACCTTTTAAAAGCAAACACCACTGAAGTCCTCTTAGGATGCCCCTTGAGCTTTGACTTCTTAAAGATTATGCTTGCAAACCATAGAAAGCCCTTTCAAGGTGAGAAGTTTTTAGTGCTGCCTAGTAATGGAACTATCTGTCTATTCCTGAGAATCAGCTTAGCTAAGTTTAAGCTGTCCTCCAAGTGATAAATTTTAGGAGAGTCAGAGTAACTTATGATGTAACTCTCCTAGTAAGAAGCAGAGGGATTTAGATCTGAAGTCACTGATTAAAATTAAGGATCTTTAGTAGTAAGGTGATAGAGAATAAAACTATTCACTGACATGCTCACAGAATAGCACTAAATTTATAGCACAGTTGTACATTTTGTCTTAGGCAAAACTGGTCATCTGACTGAGTGTGATGGCCCCCAGTCCCTCATCTCATGTTCCAGAATCACTAAGAGATTAAAGACCCAAATGTTAATGGGACAAAGGGCAGTGATACTAGTTTACAGACACCATCACAAAGTAGCTTTTTTTTTTTTTCAATTAAATTCATTTCAAAGAGAAAGTAATAAACACTCACTAAATAAAATAAACTATGCTATGTACAGGGCAAGCATGTAACCTCAAGCACACACTTTCTAACACACACATACACACATACACACATACACACACACACACACACACACACACACACACAAAATAGTCTAAACCCTGTCCTCAAAGAGCTTATATTCTATTCAAACAAGGTCTTAACTTTTTTGTGTATGTCATAACCTGCTTTGAAAGTCTACTGAAGCCAATGGAACTCTTCTCAGAAGTATATTTTGAAATGTGAATAAAATATACTAGATTATAAAAAAAAATTCACTATATTGAAATAAAGATAGGATTTTTTTTTTTTTTTGTCATTCAGATTCAGATCCCTTTATAATCTATCCCTAGAGTCCTTGGAAGCCTATAGGTAGACTACAGATTAAGAACCCCTAATCTAGGGGATAAGTAAATACAATTTATACAGGGAACAAATGAATAAATTAATATAACACAATTTGAGGTGGAAAATCTTACAAAACTAGGGAAATCAGGATAGACCTTCTGTTGGAAGTGAAAAAGGAAACTTGATGGAAGTTAGGATTTTTAACAGATAACCTCCAGGTTATCTACAAAGGTAGATTTTTTAAAGTAGTTCTTGGAAAAAGTAGAAAAACAAATTCCACTGGTCTCATGGTATGCTGCCTTTCAGGATCAGAGTAACCCCAAAGGTCTTTAACCCCAAGCACTACAGAGTGATCTATACCTTAGGTGCTTTTCCACAGTAGAGAAAGAAAAAGCAAGGGTCCTTTAGAGACCAAAGAGAGAGAGAGTTATATAGTAGAAAAGGTGCTGGACCTGGAATGAGAATCTCTAGCTACTGTCTCTTCTACTTAGCATCTTTCAGCAAGTGACTTTCAGCAAGTCATTTTTCCTAAAGTGATGGCTTAGTAGATAGAGCTCTGGGCCTGGAGTCAAAAAAAAAAAAAAAAAAAAAACTGAATAGTCACTAGCTGTGTAATCCTGAGCAAGTCAGCTCTCTTTGTCTCAGTTTCCTCAACTATAAAATGGGAATCATAAAAGCACTTATCTTGGGGGATTGCCATGAGGATCAAATGAAATCATGTCAATCACTTAGCACAGCTTCTGATTCATAGTAGGGTCTAATAAATCTTTGTTTCTTTTTGTACCACTGGTTTTTTTTCTACAAACTGCATCTGCCTCCATGGAAATTCCATGGGCTCAGCTTTATACCACTATCCTTTACTTTACAGCAAGTGCTTGGCAGGGAAAGGTTAATTAATGGCAGTGCAGGGTCTATACAGCTGGGATTAGTTCTCCAAGCCTAGTCAGTATAAAGGGCTGGGCTTGTGAATGTTTTAACTGACAACTGAAAGGAAGTTTTGAACCTGAGGATTTTAGCTTTCTTGAAAAGATGGAAAGGATTGACTGGACTTGAAGATTTGTTAATTTAGCGACTAGGCTAGATTTTAAACCAGAGATAATCTGGAAAGTCAGACCATCTGTTTTGGTTACACTCCTATCTAGCAAGGTGTGCATCTGTACGCAGTTCCAAAAGTTTAGCACTCTTCTGACTGAAAGGAAAAGGATTCAAAAAGGAAAAGTACTCTGACCCATACCTCCATGGAATGAAGCAAGGAAAATTGTATCTCTATGGAATAATCACAAGGCTACTGTCTTGAACTGCCCTTGTCCTCAGAAACAACAATATTCTCTAAACATTTCTAGTATTCTGGGGTTTTTTTTAATTATTTTTAAATTTTTTAAAGGTTTTTTTTTCATTCTCAATATTTTGAATGGAACTCAAAAAGAACCAGAAACTTCTTCATCCTCAACCTCAGTATTTTAAACTCCTTGAAAAGCAGGGACTATTTTTCCATTTTTCATATTTGTATAGCCTCAAGGTTGAGTCTGAGAAATAGAAATTGTTCTGTTCAAGGGTTCAAGTCCTACCCCTGATCCATTCTGGATATATGACCATGTTGATGTTTTTGAGTTATTTTAGTCATGTATGACTCTACTTGATCCCAGTTGAAGTTTTCTTGGCAAAAAATATTGGACTGGTTTACCATTTCCTTCTCCAGGTCATTTTACAGATGAGGAAACTGAGATAAACAGGGTGAAGTGACTTGTTTAGGGTTACACATCAAGTAAGTATTTGAGGCCAGATTTGATTCATGAAGATAAATCTGCTTCTTTCCAAGCCCAGTGCTCTGTCTACAGCACCACTGATAGCCCTTATGAATCTTAATCAACTCCTAACCTCACAAAGTCCTAGGCTATTTTCTAAGATTTTAGGATGTGGAACAATTACTCATCTATTGCCTTTGGGAAAGGAGTTTCCTCCCATGATGTTCTCTATTCCAATGATATCCAATGTGTGGTTTAAAAAAATAATCCCTAATATCCCCCTCAAAATAGTGGTTCAACAATGGTTTATAGAATTGTGTTAATGTTTTTAAAGAAAATCAGTGACAACAAAATTTTCTGATTCTCATTTCAAATCAATGGTTTCAAATATCACAAAAGGAGATAGATAAAATAACCTGTCTGGTCACACTGTCAGTAACTGGCAATGGTTAGGACAAGTGACTTCTAATCCAAATTTGAATTTAATGAGACAGTTTGATTACTGTATTGGGCAAAAGATTATCCACCCCGATGTTAATGTCTGATTCACCAGTCTCCAATTTTCCTTTGAGGACACCCCAGGATATCTTCAATTGTTTTGACCAAAATAACTGCAATTTTAATTGATTAAAAAACAACAAGAAATATATGCAAGATAACACCCTATGAGGGAAATGAAGGAGGGGAAAAGAAGTATATTACAGAGGAAGTTAAACAATGATAGGAGTTATATCTCTGAATCACTGATTTACTGCATGAGATAGTAAACATATTAAAATAAGCCTCTGATGTTCATTGGCATTTAGATAATACAGCTTTATGGATTCCATGCCTGCATATAAGGAAACATCACAGATAAATGAAGTTAGGATCTCACAGAATCCAAGTGTTAGGCCTCAGAAAATATTTTCAGTTCACCTTTTTTTGCTTTGGGCCAGACCACACCTAAATCAAGACAGATTTGTAGGAATCATGATTATTTATAAATATGTCTAGTCCAGGAGGGCCCACACATTCCTTTAATAATCCATTTCTGTACTCCTAACCCCTCTCTGTCAGTTCATGACTGTTGTGTTGTTAATTCAGTCCAAAGTGGGCTTTATAGCCTTTTTACCCAAATAATTGCCTCATTTTTCTGGTGGTCCACCATAGACAGAACCAAACACAGCCTTGTGAGCCCTAATGACTTCAGAGTAAGGAATTTCCTGAATCTAGTGCCCAAGTAGGTATTTAGGACTGTGAGCTCCTCCCAATTAATCTTTAATTCCTTGAAAATGCCTTGGGCACCATTATTATTATTAAATTATCAATTATTGCATGTGTTTCTTTAGGAGTCATCAGATATAAGAACCTGAGGCAGTGAAGGTTGCTCCTGGGGTGAGAGCAAGGGCAAGAGTCACCCCTCCCTTCCTTTCTCTTGCTAACAATGAGTTCAGTCATGGCAGTTAGAATTCTGGTAGATGAAGGCAGCAAACATGGATGTAAAATTAGGGCACTAGAAATGATACCTATGTTCTTTTTGAGAGATCTTGACATCTTCAGTCTAAGATCTACAAAAGTCTCTCTTTCTCTCTCTCTCTTTTTTTTTTTTTTTTAAAGCAATACAAGGATACTTTCAAGGTCTCTCTTTAGAATTGTTTGATATGGGAGATACTGACACAGGACTGACCAACATGACATGCCCTCTTTAGAAAAGGTGCTATGTTCTATGAGCAAAGCAGAATTGAATTAGCTCTGAAGAAACATAAGATGTGCAAGGTTAGAGAATCCAGACCAAATGTTCACATGGACTATTTGTTTCTGACTTGTGGCTGATCAGACCAATACAAGCTTGAAAAGCTTTCCAAGCTCATATTGGTCTGATCAGCTACAAATGGACATATTAACCTGACTTTAACATATTGGTGTCATTTTGATCCTCAGGAGAACAAAAGACAACTAAAGTCTACAAAGATCGAATTCAGTTTGAAAGCAAACATCATTGGAAGTAAAATGTTCTGTGGTTAATGGCAAATGTCTTGGGGTAAAGATTAAAGCTTAATCTCTATCCTTAGCAAAGGCCCATGTTTTCATTTTATCTCTGATATGGATTCATTCATTCGATTTATCTTCCATTTTTGGAAAATTATCTTGCTTTCTATAAGATGGTGTCTGGAATGGTCAGTGTTTTCTTCCTTCTTAGTAACAATTCACAGACACAGCACTTTAAGCTTGACAGAGCACATCTACTCATCAGACCTAGGAAGTAGGTCCTTCCTGCTAAGATAAGCACTACACCTGGGAGCAAGTGTGTCAGTAGGATGAATGATGAACTTGGGGATGGGGAACAGGTGGCAGGGGCAGCAATGAGATTCCCACTGGAAAAGGTGAGTCAAAGACTAATTGAGTGACTAATTGGGAATTTTCCTTCCTCACAGGAAGTAGAACCATGGCAATGGCAATATCTTGCCCACAGCCCATTTCTAGTTTCATCACTGATCTGAACCCTTTCCTTCGATTTCCTACTAGATATACCAATAGGCTCTGTTTTTCTAAGTAACAGGAAGCAAACAGCCTATTTCAGGGGACAGGTTTTTCTACTTCCCATAAGGAATGAGGAACAAAGAATACCTAACATTACTAGCCCTTCAGCCCCCTCCTCCAGATGATGAATTCTTCCTGGAACCTCCATTTTGAGGAAGTGCCCAAACCAGCCATACTCCATCACTCACTGCTCTCCCTTAGGGATATCTTCTCTTCCCCGCTTTTCAGTTATCATTTATATATACCTTCTACTATTTAAACATAAGCTCCTTAAGGGCAGGGATTATCTCTTTTTTTTTTTTTTTTTTTGCCCATATTTATATTCCCACTGTTTAGCATAATAACCTGACATTAAGTGTTTATTAAATAAATGCTTGATGATTTAACATTGATCAAAATTCTTTTAATCCTTAAACAAAGTTGAGTTTGCTTCAACAAACACTTATTAAGTATTCTAATATGTACAAAGCATTGGACCCTAGACATTTGGTTATAACAAGAGTGGTTGCCTCATTGGGAGCTTCCCAGTGTGACAGCAAAAACCTAGTGTGATAAGGTTGCAAAGCTGCTGATCACTGAAGAAAGCTCTTGGTATAGGACTTTCATGAGGGTCTGTCTTTTGCCTCTTTTTGTTTTTCCATCCTTAACACAAGCACTTAATTTATTAAGTTGAATGAAATTGTAAGTGTCTGATAATATGACCTTGGAAAGGCAAGAAGAGAGGGAGGCAAGAAAAAGGGATTGAAGAAAAGCAGCTCTGCCAGAAAACTGCCTCTATTACACAAAGATGAAATAAAACATAATCCTTGCCCTGAGAAAATTTGCAGTCAGATAAAGGGGATACAACATATAGGCAGATAGGTATAAAATCAGTGTGGCAAAAATTGAAAGAATACTGGATTTGAAGCCAGAGAATCTGTATTCAAATGCCATCTAATATTACATAAAACCTGGGTGACATTGAGCCAGTACCTTAGCCCATCCATCTCCAGGTCCCTCTTCATCTGGTAAATGTGAGAATTGGATTAGGTGATTTCTAAATCTCAGTCTAACTCTGTAGTCCTCTAATTTAGACAAACTCAAATTCCTTTTCTCACAACAGTAGGATAACAAAGTCCCAGGACAGAAAGTAAAACAACAGAAATTAGGGACAATGAAAAAAGTATTTGCTTTTTAAAATCTTGGGTATTCAGTTCAATGTTTGGTTCTAAAATGATTGATTTATTACTATATTCCCCATTTTTTGGGCCCAGCTAATGCTGGTCTCAGAAGATCTGAGAGAGTGAGATGAGGAAAGCTCCCAGGCCAAACATGTTGCTCTCAAAACATTGACTCCTCGCTACAAAGAGGAAGCTGGGTGACATTATCTGGAAATAGCAAAAATTTCTTTGATGTCCAAATAGAAAATCTATGATTTCATTTATCTAATTCAAGCAAAACAATCACCACATAATGTTAGGATTGCCTACTCAAGGGGGTGGAGGAGAGGAGGTTTCTGGATTTTCTTTCAGGCCTGTGTTACCTGAAGTGATCAGTCTGGTCTATGGAGGAGAAATAGAATTAGTAATGGGCTCAGGAATCTTTCATGTGAAGGTCATTAGCACAGACATTACTACTTTTTTTTAACATTTGTTTAATGCCACTGGCATGTTGGATCTTTTTGAAGAACATAAAGGTATACATACACTTTGAGTATGTGAGTTGCCCCAAGATAAACAGATGAATAACATTCCAAAGCTAGAAGAAAAGATGAGCAGTTCACCCCTGGAACAAGAGAAGTGGCACTTATATAAAGAAACAGAGAAATTTCTGCCCCAGTTTTAATGATATTAACCAATGGAAGATGCCTTCTTCCTTGTCCAGGTATGAGTCACTTTTACCAGCATTGACAACTATTCTTTAGATGACTTTCCTCTTTGTTCCCGTAATTCCTCTAGTCTTAAAAAGGCCAGCTAGGCTCAAAAATCCATTTCAAAGGGTTCCAAAAAATCAGTGCAACAACTGTAGCTCCTTATGTCTCCACCTTTCAACATATAAGAGGCTATTCATCCTCTTGTCATCTATTTATATATTTATTTTTCCTGGTTTTTTTTTTTTTAATCTGTAGGACTAAGAGCATGATGAATGAAAGGGTTCAGGAATAAAATCTAATGGGTACAGAAGAGAGGTTGGTAAAGACTGCATTCATAGAAATGAGGGATGGAAAGGTTCTTAGAGGATTATATCCTTTCTGTTCCACTGGCTATTAGAGATAATGGTCATCTTCAACAGAAAGTGCAAAGGACTTAGGAGATCTGAGCTCTCTTTTGCCATCTGCTCCTCATCAGCAATGTGATATTAGGCAAGCCATTTTGCCCATCTGAGTCTTTTGTGATGCTATTTCAAAAGCAAATTGTTCTTCTAAGGGTGCTGCACAGAGCAGCCTCATGATTGAGAGGGGGTGTAGAGCCTGCTGATACCAATCAGTAAATACCTTGGAGAAAGTCTGCAAACCCCAACATGGGCAGTCAATCTAGTTACCACTGATGGTCAGAAGCAGTTGATTGAGAGCACGATTTAGCGGGTCTATTGGGTGGATTCACCTAGAACAGTTCCCTTATCCAATTAATTGCTTCCTCAAATATTCTAACAGTTCTGACTCCAGCTGCTTTAGTATGCAGGCCTTCCAGCCAAGGTTCCTTGCTGACCTTCTGAAAAGCTGGGGACCTGCTGGGGATAAACGAAGCTGTTGCTGGATGTGTCTGCAACTCCCTCTTCTATACCTCCCACTTCTGCATCTCCCCAGGTGCCATTATCGACAGATGTTCAATGGGTCAGCTGTTTCTTAGCCGTAGGAAATTCTTGTGTTACAAAATGGAACAGAGATGGGAATTGAAACCAGACAAGTGGTGAGTAAAGACCAAGAGGCTCCATAGCAGCAATGGAAAGACAACCGAATCAGAGGAACCATATTCTTTATGGGTTTCTTTGGGGAGACATATATGGCAATGAACAAACCAACCTTGAAATCCCTGTTAAGTCACATCTTACTCCATCCTGAGTCATCTGAGGACTAGATCATTCATCCAAAGTCATATGAATCACCTACCAAGGGACAATCACCTAGCATGGGAAGTTCCTCGCATTAGCCCATCTAGCACTTTTTTTTTCCTCTCTATTTTCCAGAGTGCCTTAAGGCAGCAGCAGCTCTCAATGACAGCTTTCCGTTTTACGGGGGAGGGAAAAGATGAACTGAAATAAAACTGCTTTCCCAGAGCCACACAGCATCAGTAGTCTCTTCTGATAAATGAAAGGTTTAAAATCAACAAGGATTCAGGGTATTGGCAGAAATGAAGGAAATGAGCCAGAAAGCTGAGGGTAGGGATTTCCCGGTGCCTTTCTGCCACTCGGAAAGCCAGCCCAGATTCCCCATCCCCCACCCCCGGGCTGCTCAAGAGGAAAAAGGCTAACAGCATGGAGAGGGGAGGAGTATGAGAACCGAGGCGGGCTGGTAAATTGGAGATGACGTCATACAGGCATAATTTTAAAAAAAAAACCATATTCACGTCTGAGTGCTAGAGAATAAATGACATGTCAGTTGTGTGGCTGGAGAACAGGTTTCGCCAGCCGGGATTAAGCGATCGCTTTCCTGGAAACAGACCTTCTCATTGCTGGGACTGATAAGGGAGGAAAAAGCTACCATCGAGTTTCAAGGGAAACATTTTGACGTGGAAGACCGGGATGGGTTAACAGTTGAGAAAACACAGAGGTTCCCTGGCTGAGGCACGGCGGTACTGGCGGGGGGACTCAGATTACCGGCTCGGGTGTGTGCAGCAGGCAGATGAAACAGACGGGACGTGTTTCTGAAACTGTTGCCTGACATTCCTAAAAGGACACATGAAACGGCTCGCAGCTTCGCTCGGTGCGTGCTGGGGTCTGCGAGCATCCACGGGGATCCAGCCTCAGCTAGCTGCAGCTGTTGGCCGCATTCTCCAAACACATGTTGAAGAGAGCCCTCTAGACGTGACTTTGGGCCACGTCATTGAAGGCGGCCGAGCACATGCGGCCGCTGGACCGCTGGATCTGGAATGCCCTAAGTCCCTGGAAAAGAGAAAGATTAGCGCACTGGAGGCTCGGCAGGCCAGCACATAAAGCATTCTGTAATTGGGACAAACGCTGGTTGGCAGGGATTTCCAGAGGAATGCAATTGCACTGGAGTCTGGGTATTATCTCGCGGAGTCCCTGGATTTGGGTCTTTGGAACCGAAGGCCTTCTAGATGCAGGAGCCTTTTTATACGGGGAGAAGCTGTGGGTTTTCTCAGAATGGGGAACTCTCAATGTGGGAGCTCCATCCACATTCTCTTAGATTGCAATCTGTGAGTTAGTTTACTAGTCCCAGAGAAGTAGTTTCCTGAGTTAGTGGAAGTCAAGTGACTAATTTGCCCAGACTCATATAGCTAGTCATCAGAGTAGTCATCAGAGGTGGAATATGAGCCCAGTTTTTCCCACAACGCCATGCTGCCTCCTCCGCCTGGTATCCAAGTTATTTTGGTACAAGAAAACCCCCTTGGATGGGATCTGAGACAGATCTGTCATATCACATCCTGTTCTGCAGCATAGTCTCCCCACCAGCACCTTTTTTACTATTATAAACTTGGCAACTGTAAACATTTCACTACAAATACAGAGAACAGAAAAAGAGGATTACATATGAAACTGTGAATCTCTAGTTCATACAGCTTGCTTTGGAGTTCTGACTCCTTTCCTCCTTTCTCTTTCTCTTTCCTTCTCTTTGTCTTTGTCGCTGTCTCTGTCTCTCTCCTTCTCCCCTTCCCTCCCTCCCTCTTTCTCTCTCTCATTTCTCTCTCTTTCTCCTTTCTTCTCCTCCTCTTCCTCTTCCTCCTCCTCCTCCTCTTTCTTCTTCTTCTTCTTCTTCTTCTTCTTCTTCTTCTTCTTCTTCTTCTTCTTCTTCTTCTTCTTTCCCTCCCCCTCCTTCTCCTCCTCCCCCCTCTCTCTTTCTCTCTCTCATTCTGTTTCTGTCTTGTGTGTCTCTCTCTCCCTCCCTCTCTCTGTCTAATCTCTCTCCTTTCCTCTCTACTGTCTTTCTCTGTGTGTGTCTCTGTTTGTCTCTCTCTGTGTGTCTATCTCTTTGTCTCTCTCTGTCTCTTTTTCTCTCTCTATTTCAATCTCCTTCCCCTTATTTCTCTGTATTTCTCTCCCTTTCTTCTTTCTCCCCGCCACCCCCATCTATCTCTCCGTTTGTCTCTGTCTCTGTGTCTTTCAATATTTCAAATTTACCCAGCAGTTCTAACACTGCCCTATTTGAACCTGTTTTGGAATTTCATCACAACCTCTTCTGTTTATTTGTTAATGATTTATTAATGTTCTTTCTTTTTTGCATTTAAATATCACAACCTCCTCCTCCCCCACTTCCTCTTTAACTTCTTTCCTCAACAAATGAATGAATGAATGAAAGCTCCCCCAGTAATGAATAAGTATAGTCAACCAAAGTAAATCTACATATTGGCTGTGTCAAAGAATATATTGCACTCTACATCTAATACTGGAGTACACACTCTTATAAGGTCCTTTCTAATATATTTTTCAAAATCAGGTTCAAATCTACTCAGTCACATCTTGCCCAATGTATGTAGTACTCTAAAATGCATGTTTTCCAAGCTGGACAATGCTAATACCCATTATGTCTTTGATGACCCAGCTCAGCTACTATGCATCTTAAAAAGTACTGTAAGCCTTATGAATTTGGGGGCCTTTATCCCCATTACCATTGATACTACCAAATTGGGTCCCCATAAGATTGGCTTCCTTTAGCCCTAAGATTTCTAGGAATAACTCTAAAATTTATGGAGTTTTTTTCTAATTCCATCAGCTTAAACCTCTACTCAAGTGTAAACAATTGGAATTATTATCTCTTTTATATAATTGACCCAGTAATTAGCACCCCAGTATCCTTTAATCAATTAACATCTATTCACTTTTACAAAAAAAATATTTACTCAGAAGATATAGTAAAAACCAAAGTATCAACTTCTCCTAAGCTAGAGTCAAACTCTACCTCATGCTATCTGCTTCCTTAGGGAAAGTAGATTCAAACTCAAAGTAGCTAGGAAGAATTTACCCTCTCCAAGTTCATTTGTTCATGTGCCTTAGTCAATCACTTACTTCAAGGCAAAAAATCTTGGCTGTTGCATTGGGTCAAATTAACTGGTTGCCAGCAGACTTTGATATGCACTCCAGTCTTTGTATCTCTGGATGCTCCCTCTTCCTGCAGGTCACAGGTGCCTTTTTCAGCTTGGCTGTAGGCTAAGTAGGGACTTCTAACTTTTTGAAACTCATAAAATCAAAATCAAAATCATTAAAATATTACATCTAAGAGAAAGAAAGAATTGATTCAACAGAGGCAGATGCAATATCAGGGCCACAGCGCTCATGGACTGAGACCTCAATTGGGTGATAAAGGCCAGAGTACTCTCCTTACATCCAGAGGCCAACATGTTTTCCTTTTATAGCCACCATAAAAAAGATTGATTTTATCTGTTAGTGTCTTTTGTATATACACCTCAAAGGCAATCAAAAAGGGTGTTCTTTGCTGTAAGTAAGCAGCAAATAGCTATAGAAAACCTATATATACTCCATAGTATGACTGGGAAATTGCTTCAGGTAAAGCTTACTTACTACATGTACTCATAAGGAATGGACCTCTCTTGACTATGACTTAGTCTGAAATAAACAGGCTCTTTTGTGCTCTGGATCTACATGGTACCCATGTCAGATAATATAGAAATATTAAATGGTAAATTCTCCATTATTCTACCAGATTGGAGTCAGTTTCACAATGATCCTCACATAGTAGGTGCTTAATAAATGTGCTAGTTGAATGATCATGTAACTCTTTAATGTGTATCCACTATACTCCACAGAGGAAATCTTTGACAACAAGGAAATAGGTAAGAGAGGAAAGATCAGGACAGCCAGGTATAATAAGTCAGGAAATCCATGATGTGAGTATTCTTCAGCCACAACATGGTCGCTCAAAATGATTTCCTGTGGAGCCAAATAAGATTGGTTCCTGTTTTAACCAGAACTCTGTATTTCTGTCCTAATAATGGAAAATTAAAAGTTAGAAATTGTCAGCTTATTCTCTGTCATGTTTTCAGTATGAGAAATGTTGCTGAAACTATTTATATTCCAATACAAAGAAGCAATTATATGAAGGAGAGAGACTCTAAGAGAAAGCCTCAATGAGGAAAAACAAGGGAAAGAAATAGGCTGGGGGGAAGTAAAACTGGGGATTATCTGTGAGCAGGAGATAAATGGGGAAGAATACAAAGGCCTGAAGAATAAGAGAAATAAAGAGGGATGTGAAAATTTTAAAAAATGAAAGCAAAGAAAACAAAATGAGTGACTAGAAATAAGGTTAATAGCCAAGACTTTTTTGTGTCTTGTTTTTTAAGTGTGAGGAAATTAGCCCAATAAAGGTTTAAATGAGAAGATCTGGAGAAAGGAACAGTTATACAAAATAAGAAGTAGAAATAGAAATCTGAAGAGAGAACATGGGTTTAGGATCTAGGAAAGCAAAGTAAAATGAAAAAAGAATTGTCAGGGACATGAATTGCATATTTAGAGTACCAACATGCTAATTAATAATCAAAATAGATTCATACTGCAGAATTTAATTTAATACAGGATATTTTCCTTAATAAAAGGGGTAAAACATCCCAATTCTTGTCTACAGTAGTTGCCAGAGGACACCTTTTCTTGCTTCTCCAATGACACCCTCTTGCCCCTACCCTTTTTGTGTCCCTCCCATTCCCCCCCCCCAACACACACACAGAGATACCTTTTTCTCCTGATATCTTTCCATCATGGATCTAGGATTTCCAGTCTTTCCAACCTGGGACCATTATTTCTTTCTTGCTTCTATTTTGGTTTTCATAATTCCTAAGGAAAATTTATGACTTAGTCTGAAATAAACAGGCTCTTTTGTGCTCTGGATCTACATGGTACCCATGTCAGATAATATAGAAATATTAAAATTTCTCTACTTGGCTTTTAAGGTTTTTCATGACTTGGTCCCCATCATCATACACTTTAATCCCATGTATGAATTCTATGGTCTAAGTCTATTTTCTCCCATTTTTGCATAGGGCGCAAAAACTGTCATCCTCAGTTTCTTTCACACACACTCCCAAATGCAATCAGTGATTAAATTCTATTGTTTCTATCCATTAGAACATCTCTTATAGGCCTCCTCTTCTCTGAAGCTACAACCATGCTGGCCCTTCTCACCTCACACCTGGACTCCTGAAATGGACTGCTATTTGGGTTCCACGCCCAAATCTCGCCCCACTCCAGTCCACCTCCACTCGGCTGTCATACTGACCTTCCTAACATATGGGTCTGAGCATATCACACCCTGATTCAGTAACCTCCACTGGCTCTCTGTTACCTCCAGGACCAAGTATAAAACCTCTATTTGCCTTTCAAAGCCCTTCACAACCTGACTGCTTTATATCTTTTTATGCCTTATTCCCCTCCACATATTCTTTGTTCCAATAATAACATGGTATCCTTGTTGTGTCTTTCATACAATGTCCATCTTTAGACTCCAAATATTTTCACTTCATGTCTGGAACTCCCTCCTCACCTCTGTTTCCTGATTTCCCAGACTTCCTTCAAATCTCAGCTAAAATTCTACCCTCTGAAAAAAGAGTTTGCCAATTAATTGCCTTCATTAATTGTGATAACTTACCTCTGTTGATTATTTTCAATTTATCCTGTATCTAGCTTGTTTGTACACAGTCATTTATATGAGTCTTCCCTGGTAGATGATAAGCCTCTTGAAGGCAGGAATTAATTTTTTGTGGGTTTGGGTTTTTTTTTGGGGGGGGGGTTGTATTTCATTATATCCCCAATGATTAGCACAGTGCCCATCACATAGTATGCACTTAATAAATACTAGTTGACCCACTGACTGTCCCCCATGTTTGGAGTGCTTGATTTTCTTGGTTTCCTTCAAGATTCAGCTCAAATTCTTCCTTCTATGGGAGACCTTTCCTGTCCCCCACTGTTAGTATTTTTACTTCTTATATTATCTTCCATCTATTATATGTACATGTTCATATATACATATATATGTGATATGAGATATAATGCATATGTGTATATTTAGTTATTTACATGTGACATCTATAGTATGAATATTCATATACAGATATATATGTGGTATGGTATACTATATGCTACATATATGTGTATTTATATGTTCCTACTTCTACATGCATACTCATATATATTTATATGTGATATTGTATGATACATGATATATGTAAGTATTTATATGTGGTATCTACTATGTGCATATTCATATATACTTATGTGTTAAATGTAATGTAATACATATATACATATATTATTTAGTTGTGTCATCTACATATATGTGATATGTGATACATTATGGGCTGATATGTGATATATTATGCATTTAATTATTTATGTGGGGCATCTGCTATATACATATTCGTATATCTTATATAATCTGTGATATATAGTTATTTATATGTTAAATATATGTATGTATTTATATGTGGCATCTGCTATGTGTATATTCATATATTTACTTATATGTGAAACTTACATTTATTTGTGGCTTCACTTCTCAGATTATCTTTATCTACTATCTGCATATTCATATTATATATATATAAACATATATATGATATATTTATGTGTGTCTAGTTATTAACATGTGGCTGTAGAAGCCACATCTGGGCCAGGCCTGCTTTGTAGTTACTTTGCTGTCTTTTGTTGAAAAATCTGTATTTTATCATCATAATTATCATCATCATCATCATCATTCATAGCTAGCCTTGATGAAGGGTTTTAAGGTTTGCAATGTGCTTTGCATACATTACCTCATCTAATCCTCACAATGACCTAGTGAGGTAAGTACTGACCCTGCATATTGATTAAATTTGCAGTTGAATAGAGCTCCTAATTCTACTTTATATGAACTGCTTTTTAACCATCTTCCATCATCCTGTACTAGGCAGACAGTTTTTAAATCCATGTGCAGAAGTTTCTATTTTTCCCTTTTAAATTTCACCTTATTAGTTCTAGCCTGCTGAGATACATTGGAATCCCAATTCTGTCATCAAATATATTAGTTCTACCATTTTTACATCTTCCAAATATCTGATACATCTGGCATCTAAGTTTTCATTGAAGACAGTACAAAAAAATAAACAGAATAAGAGGCAAGAACAGATTCCCAGGACACTCTACCAGAGAGACGAATCCATTAATCGATATACTTCCTGTCACTCCATCAGCTTTGGAACTACTTTCTTTTTTTTTTTTTTAATAGCTTTTTATTTACAAGTTATATGCATGGGTAATTTTACAGCATCGATAATTGCTAAATCTTTTGTTCCAATTTTTCCCCTCCTTCTCCCACCCCCTTCCCTAAATAGCAGGATGACCAATACATGTTAAATATATTAAAGTATAAATTAAATACAAAATAAGTATACATAACCAAACAGTTATGTTGCTATACAAAAAGAATCGGACTCTGAAATATTGTACAATTAGCCTGTGAAGGAAATCCAAAATGCAGGTGGACAAAAATATAGGGATTGGGAATTCTATGTAGTGATTCATAGTCATCTCCTAGAGTTCTTTTGCTGGGTGTAGCTGGTTCAATTCATTACTGCTCTATTGGAACTGATTTGGTTCATCTCATTGTTGAAGAGGGCCACGTCCATCAGAATTGGTCATCATATAGTATTGTTATTGAAGTATATAATGATCTCTTGGTCCTGCTCATTTCACTCAGCATCAGTTCATGTAAGTCTCTCCAGGCCTTTCTGAAATCATCCTGTTGGTCATTTTGGAACAACTTTCAATTCAGTTCAGCTTAATTCAATTAAACAGAAATTTATTCAGCACCCACTGCATGCAAGATAGAAATAAGGATATCCCAGACCTGAGTAAGGGCTGGAGTAATACATGGAAGCAGCATTGACTGAGAAACAGTGAATAATATAGTTTAGCTGGAATGTAGTTTGTAAAAAAAAGAAATGTCTGGAATGGTAAGCTGGACCAAATAATAAAGGCCTTAAATACCAAGCTAAAAAATGTGTGCTTTGTCATGATGACAATAGGAACAGCCGGACTCTTGCTTCTGGCACATATTTGCAGCGTGTCCCTGAAAAAGTCATTTTACCTTTCAAAATCCCAGGTAATTTTCTAAGACTCTCAGTTATAGGGAAGAGATTGACCCACACTGACAGAGGAAGTTTCTCCATAACTCCTCCTCTCCAGTTTCTTTAAATAGTAAAAATTACATGTTTAATCCCTACTCCTATTCAATGAGCCAGTGAAGTCTTTTGAACTGAGAATAGTCCCATCTCTTAGGAAGGTTATTGTTATTGGTATAGTGGGAAGAGATTGAAAAAGGATCTGGTATTTGGGAGACCAGTTTTGAGTTTGATACAATAGTATAGATAAAATGAAATGTGGATCTGACCCAATGGGTCACAATGAGTCTGTGAAAGTAAAGAAAATGATAGATTTGAGAAATGTTTTGAAGATAAAAATTCATAAGCTTTAAGAAGTGATTGGATATGGGTAAGGAAAAAACACTCACTAGCTGTATATATTTGCCTCAGTTTCCTCATCTGTAAAATGAACTAGAGAAGGAAATAGCAAATCACTTTGTTTTTTGCCAAGAAAACCCCAAATCAGGACAGAAAGAGTTGAATGTGACTAAGAAATGACCAAACAACTACAAAGGGAAAGGACATGGAAAGGAAAAAATTATTTGGATTATAGACCTGGGAGACTAGGTGGATGGTGATACCCTCAACAGAAATAAAAATATTTTAAATAAGGGCAAGTTTAAAGAAAAAGACGATAAATTCCATTTTGAATATGTTGAGATTGAGATATTTGGTGGAAATGTTTTGGAAGCAATGATATTGAGAGCAATTAGACTGGAGTTAGAGAATTGGTATAAGCAATGATAATTGAAACAATTGGAGCTAAGATCACCAAGGGAGAGGATGTGAGTGAAAAGTGAAAATGATCTAGGAAAGAGCCTTGAGAGACACATATCCAGGGGGTTGGAGATGGGATGATGAAACAGCAAAGGAGACAGAAGGCAATAGTTCAAATGGAAGGGAAAAGAGCCACAAGAAAGGACAATTATGGAAATCAGAGGGGGAAAGAGTATCCAATAAGGGAAAAGGTTGTCAACAGTGTAAAAACTACCAGAGAATAGTCACAGGTATAATTAAAGAACCATTTTAGCTGAGTCCCACAGTTGGAAGTCTGATTGTAAGGGGCTGGAAAGTGAATATGTGATGAAGTAGAGGCGCCGAGAGCAGATAAATCTTTCCTTTAAGCCACTTTTCTCCATCTTGTCCACAAGCATTTTGTGATAAATGTTGCCAGATAACTTAGTCTGATGACCTTGTCAAAAAAAAAAAAAAAAAAGAAAAAAGAAAATGAGGTCATTCTGATAGGATTTATTCTTTGCAAATTCAAGCTGGTCCATAGTGATCAGCTCCTTCAACTAAACATAAAACGAATCCTTTTTTTTTTTTTTTTTTAATGTGCTAGAATTTAATAAGAATCCATGTCATAGTGGGTGGTCTATAATTTGAATATCAATCCAGCATTGTCTGTCTCCTATCTGATATCCTCTTTCCCATTTACTGTCATTCCTAAAAGATCCCTGACATCTAGTCTCTTTTTTTTTTTTTTTTTTTTGGGGGGGGGGGGAGGGAATGTGGAATGCCTGCAAGTCCACTTGTCCCAGGAAAGATTCACCTTGTTTATACCTTCAGTCTAAACCAGAGCTCCTTGGGTCAATTAGGAAGCAAGTTGCTTTCTGACATGTCAATGGTTTAAGGAACTCCAGGATGAGGAAAGCTCTATTAGAAACCCTTTCTACCAATGTTGTCATAGCACAGAGAAGTGATTGAAGAAAGTTGAAAGCACTTGACATAAATTTCAAAGGCAGGACCTGCACTAAGTCTTCCTGGCTCCAAAGCCAGCCATGCTAAACTGATCTATGGGCTATGCTAGCTCAATTTCTTTTGATGAGTAGTAAGCTGAAGGTACTAGAGCCAGTTCTTACCAGGCTCTCAAGAATGTTAAATTTTCAGTATGAGCATTTATACTTTAGAAATAGTCAAATGTCACAAAAAGGGCATTATTTATTATTTTCTTGGTTGTCTAGACTTAAGAAAGTGATAAAGAAAAATGTTAACACAAATTAAATCTAAAAGTGTTATCATGCATATTTTTTTTCCCCTCAGAGAGCTGGTTGTTAAACATCCAGCATATCCTTGTCTCTACTGATAGCACTATTTAATGACCTCCCTCATAAGCTGCGAAAGCCTTTACCAACATGTTAATAGTAGAATGTTGTGTCTCTTATCATAGATTAAAATCCTGTACTAGGGAGTTAGTTTTTAAACCCAAGTGCAGAAGTTTCTATTTTTCCCTATTAAATTTCACCTTATTAGTTCTAGTCTACTAAAATTTACACAGTTCTGTCATTGACATTGAATAGCTAATTTTTACTGAGTCAGAATAACTATTTATTGCCCTAGATTCCTAGGGCATGATGGAGAATTCCAAAGTATACACCTGGAAAGCAAATGTTAATATTGTCAGTGAAAGTATTCAAGGGATTATGAGTATTAGATATTCTAGGATTTAGAACTTGGATGAGACTTTTTCTTATTGTAAAACAAGGTATATTGTCTTTTTGGATTTTTTTTTTTAAGAGGATATATTTGCTTTCAATTTTTTTTTTCCGCCTAGATCACTCTCTGGAACCATTTTTGCTTCAGTTAAGGACATCTTCAGATATAAAAGCACTAGACTACAAACCCAATGCCTAAAGAAACCAGTGTTTTGGTTTTCTTTTCTTTTTCTTTTTCTTTTATGGAAATAAGCTGGAAGGAGGAAAGGGAAGATGAATAAAGGAGAAATTTTTCATTCTGTTTCTACTTTCTATTCCTTTCAAGAAATCTATATGAAAGAATTATGCTAGCTGAGGGCAGAGCATTGGGTTCATTATTTATAAATGGAAAGTCGATAGAGACAGGAAAAGATAGAGAGGGAGAGAAGACCAATTTTACAAGGCAGAATTTTTATTCATTTTTTTCTCAATAGTATTTTATTTTTCTAAATACATGTAAAGAGAGTTTTCAACATTTATTTTTGTAAGATTTTGTGTTCCAAGTTGGTTTCCCCCCCCCCATCACCCCCAAGACAGCAAACAATCTGATATTGATTAAATATGTGAAATCCTTTTAAATATAATTCCATATTTGTCTTGTTGTGCAAAAAAAATCAGACCAAAAGGGGGGGAAATCATGAGAAAAAAAAAAGCAAATAAACAAAAGAAAGAAAGAAAAGTAAAAATATGATGCGTCAATCCACATTCAGTCTCCATAGTTTTCTCTCTGGATGTGGATGGCATTTTCTATCCCAAGTCTATTGGAATTGTATTAAATGACTACATTGCTGAAAAGAGCCAAGTCATAGCAGAATTTCTGAAAATTATTTGCAAAGTCGGACTGTCTTATTGTTGAACAACACAACTTTCTAACAATTTGTCTACTCCTCTCTACTCACAATTTCAAATCCATAATTCTTCCTCTGTACCATACTGGTTCTCATTATCTCATATGGTATCAGTTACAAAGAATCATACACATTTTTTCACTTGATCCTACATAGCATTGTGCAATTATTATTATTATTTCTATTTTGCAGATGAGTTGAAGGAAACCTAGAACCTATTTACCAAGACCACATAATAATAAATGTAAATTATATAATATAATAAAGATAATAAATGGTTGAACTGGAACAGGAAAAGATGTGGATTTGGATTCAGCTTTGCTGTTTATTAACTCCTCTGTTGATTAACTCCTCTGGGTTTCAGTTTGCTCTTTTATAAAGTGAAGAGATTGAACTTTGTTGATCTCTGAGGTCTCTTCTATCCTAAATCCATTTCACCATTCAAATCCCACCAAATAAAGCTAGCATTTATTAGCAATTTAAGGTTTATACCATTTAATACTATTTATCTCATTTGATCCTTGAAAGTCAAATCAACAAACAGTTATTAAGTCCCTTCTGAGAACCAGACAATAGGCTTAGCACTAAAGAAAGTTAAAATTGTTCCTGCCCTCAAAGAGTTCACAATCTAATGGAAGATGCAACCTAAAAATAATTTGGTCCACATAAGATGCCTAATGGAATAAATGGAAGGTAATGTAATGGAGTCCAACCTCTTTTAACAAATTAACAAATTAAAGGTCAAAAAATTACATAATTTGTCCAAGGTGGTAGCAAATGGCAGGGCTAGAATTTGAACCATGGTTCTTTAATTCTAAATATAAGGCTCTTTCCTCTGCCAGGACTAATAAGGGAAGGATTTGTGATTTGAAAGATCTCATGATCTTGAGGAAATGTTATATGTCACTCTCATATCAAACCTGGTTTAGTCTACAACCTCCCCACCTCTGCCACAGAAGATCTTCTCATGATAACCACACCCTCACACCCATGGCCTCTTCTACTATTTTTGAATTCCCCTTCCCCAAAAAAAATTCTTTTGAGGAAGTACCCAAGTCAGTCATGCTCACCTCAAACCTATCAGCCCTACTCTTAGAATTATTTCTTCACCTTGGGCAGGTACTTTCACCTACTTTTCCCTTTTCAACTCAATGTTGAACTCCCATATTAGAATGTAAACTCTATGAGGGTAAAAATTCCTTCTTTTTTCTTTCTTTCTGTTTTTTAAAATTTGTATTCACAGAACTTTAGTGCCAGGTACTTGATAGTTCTGAAAGTTTAATAAATATTTTATCTACTTATTTGGCTGGGAGAGGAACTCCAGGTTGGAGAATTTATCTCCTAAAATGATGATTTAGTTAAATCTTAGGAATTTGCCTGAAGCACAAAGTCAAATGAGTTAACCAATTTCGCAAAGCTTGGGGATTTATTTGAAGGACCTGATGCTTCTATTCCAGTCTCTGGGTTGGTATTAAATGACTGTCCCTCCACTGTATTCCTAGGGTAGAAATGCTGGGAACAAGGTGACCTGAAAACCAAAAGTAAGGCAGGACAAAATAGTCTTTCTATTCTCAAAATGGAGACCAGAAATATCTGGTAAAAGTAATGCCACGTATATACTTTTGCAAAAAGAGAATTCAAGTCAATCTCCTAGGTTCTAACTCTTTAAAACAGATAAGAGAATAAGCTAGTCTTTCATGATCAAGCTTTGGTTATTGTTGTTGTTGCCATTGTGTAAGATTTTTGAGGGCAGCTACTTTCTTAGATCTCTTTTTGTGCCCCCAGTGCTTAACACAAAGCCTAGCACATAGGAAGTGGTTAATAAATATAGGATTAATTGAATAACAGTTTCATAGTGCTTTAAATTTTCCAAAGCATGTTAAAAATATCTCATTTTATCATTACAACATCCAAGGAGGTAGGTATTATCATCTCCATTTTACAGATGAGGAGACTGGGGCAATGGCTAAGTAACTTACTCAAAAAATAAGCATCTGAAATAGATTTGAACTCAGAGCTTCTTAATCAATACTTAGAGCACTAAGCATTGCACCACCTAGCTGTAAACTCCTCAGGCTTTAGGTCAAGACTTTTTACTTAAATCAGAAAACTTCAGGGAATCACAAAGAAAGACAAAATAATATAGCAGCCTTGGTCTTTTCATGGAACCAACATGATTCAGGAGAAGGGACAGTGACCTAGAAATCGGGAGATCTGAGTTCCAACAATAGTTGGCAATAATAATGCACTTTAATCGTAATTTAATGGTTTTATAAAAGGTTTTTCTCACAATAAGCCTGTGTAGTCAGTTGTGTATTTTTCGGTTTTGCTTGTGAGATATCTGAGATTCAGAAAGTGATTTGCCCAAGATCACATAGCTCATAAGTGTCAGGGCCTTACCGCTAGGAGTCTTAGTCTCTATAAAGATAGTAAGGTTGAATTGGGTGGTCTCTAAGTTCCTGCTCTGCTTTTAAAGTGTCTAAATGTAGGGAAAAATAATGCGGAAATCTGGAGAAGTTAAAGAGAATCAGAAAGAAAGGGGAGAGGAGAGAAGAAAGAAAGGCAAGAGAAAAGGCTGAAGAAAGAGAAACAGAGAGAAGATGAGAGGAGAATCCAGAGAAACCCCTAAAATATTTAGATTTAGTTAATAAACTGGTCAATTAATTCTTTCTGAGTCTCAGCATGTGCCTACATCTAATTACCCTGTTTCCTTCAAGCTGCTTCTTAGATTGGAAAGTAGCCTTGTGTCTGGAAAATGGCTATAAGCATCTTACATGCATCTGTTCCACCTAATCCCTAATAACAAATGAACTAGGGTCTGTGTGTTCTGGGGGCAGGGTGGGGAAAGGTTTTCCCATTTGTGCTGCCATGTGGCCAGGCCGGCTGAATGTGCTCACTCACTCCTTGCCTCTCTGGGGATGGAGCCAGAGAATTAGAGTGACAAATACAGTACCACTACTCTCCTGGCCAGCAGGCAGCAAGAAGCAAAGGATTCTTTTCCTCCTCTCTCTCCCAGTTCAAAAAGGAGACAAAAGCAAAAAGCTTAGCCAGAAGTGCTCGCCTTTCCAATTGCCTGACATTTCTTGTTCCAGTTTTCCCCTTAATCTAGTTTTGCCTGTCTGGGCAAACATCCAATAAGAAAGGAAGAAAGTGGGGGAGGGCAGTCAGAGAGACAGAGTGACAGAGAAAGGCAGAGACAGAGACAGAAACAGAGAAAGGGGGCAGGGGGGGAAGGATAGTGGGGAGAAAGGGGACAAAGAGAGAGGGTGGGGAGAGAAGGAAGAAAGAAAGAAAAGTAGGACGGAAGGAAGGAAGGAAAGAAGGAAGGAAGGAAGGAAGAAGGAAGGAAGGAAGGAAGGAAGGAAGGAAGGAGGAAGGAAGGAAGGAAGGAAGGAAGGAAGGAAGGAAGGAAGGAAGGAAGGAAGGAAAGAAGGAAGAAAAAAGAAAAGTAGGATAGAAGGAAGGAAGGAAGGAAAGAAGGAAGGAAGGAAGGAAGGAAGGAAAGAAGGAAGAAAAAGAGAAAAAAGTGAAGGAGAAAGAAAAAATGGAAGAAAGAAAAAAGAAAGAGAGGGAGGAAAAGAGAAAGAAAGAACAAAGGAAGTTCTATACAACTAACTCCAGAGGGGAGAAGATCATTCTTTAACTTAAAACAAGTTTCAAGAAGGATAACAAACAGATTTTGTTAAAAGGAGAAACTAACACCCTTGGTTCACCAGTAGACAGCTTGTCATGTCTGCAAATCTTGCAAGGAATTAGGAGAAGCTACAGTTTTGCTTCACTCATATACATCACATAAACACCTTAACACTGGTAACCACTGGAGCAAACTGATGACTGAAACACAGAGATACAGAGAGAAAAGGAGAGAGAGGAGAAACAGAGAGAGAGGAGAGATGGAGAGAGACAAAGATAGGAGAGAATGACAGAGGCTCTCTTTACTACCTTCTCACTCATTCCTAGTTACCCAGCCCAGACTTCTTGTCACCCACCCTGCTGCCATTCCAACTCCAACCTCTCCAGTCAATTGTGAATGTGCAAATGTGGTCAACTCCTGGACCACTGGTAATCCTAGCCAACTACCAACAAAGCTAGGCTACCATAACTGCCAGCCATTTGAACCTCATGAAATGATATGTTGTCTACCTCCTTGAGCACAAAGTAAAATCATTCTCTTAAAATAAAAAAGAAGAAAAAGGAAGAAGAGGAAAGTGAAAAAGGAAGAGAGAAGAAAGGGAAAGGAGGGAAAAGATGAGGAGAAAGAAGATGAAAAAGGGAAAGAAAGGAAAAACAATAATAAAATAAATAGCATAATACTTGTAAATAGAAAAACAATGCCATCTATGTCAAATCCATATAAATTGCCTCTATTATTAAGACATTCATTAAACACCTACTGTTTACCACACATGTTTGTGTGGGAAGCCCAGAGGAACAGAGATGAAACTTGTAAAACTAACTAAATAAAAATAAATAAAGCTGTGTGATTCAATTTTAGGAGACCTCTGTTTTCACTCTGTATTCACTTATTTTCCACTATGTGGCTAGAAAGCTATCCCCAAACCACTTAACTTTACCACACTGTTGGTAAATAATAACAATAATAGCTGACATTTATACAGACCTTGCAAATCACTTCTATTCTGACAAAGTTGAGAGAGTTCCTTTTAATTGCTGGGAGTAGGGCATAAGCAAGCCAGAGAAGAGAAGGCACAGAAAATTTTCTTTCCTCTGAAAATCTGCTCATCTTGTTACAAGGTGAAAGAAACATTCCTAAAATTTTTAGGGGAGGTTCAGAGTTTAAAATTAGATCCTGCTCCAGTCACTGTTGAAAGATTTACAGTAACATATCCAATCAGACTATGAAGTGATTCCATTCCCTTTTCCCCTTACTTTTTACCAGGACCTTAATTGGCCCACAATTTCAATGCTGGGCTGTGAAAGACTTTCCAGGCTTCCTGTTTAAAGCTCTCCATGGAAGATATTTACAAATCTACAACACTGCTGTGACTCACTGAAAAATGCTCCAAACATCTTTTCCTAAGGAAACAAACACAAATGTTTGAGAGAGTGGGAAAAAAAGAAAATATAGTCTGATAGATAGAACCTGGGTGACTATTAGATGTCCCTTCCCTCCACATAGTGCTAGCTTTGAAAACACATGAGCAAAAAGAAAAATGAGCTGGCATTTAAGAAAATATATTCTTGGGTATCTGTATATAGAATATCCACAGTGGTGATTATCTGTTCATTCCCAAGCCATCCTTTCTCTATCTCCTCATCCTGGGACCCTTTTCCCTTTCTAGAAAATCCCAATTCCATACATTTTCCAGAACTCTTCTCTCTACTAATGGTTAATTTATAATTATAATGACTTTTTTTAAACACCAGGACTCTCTTAATATGCATTCCTCCCACCCATTAACCCACCCATAGAACTTGCTCTTTAACAAAATAAAATAGTTAAGCAAAACCAGCCCACATGGAGATCAAGTCTGTCAACTCTGTATGCTACGTTTAGCACTCTTAGACCCTACCTGACCTCTACAGAAAACAGGTAGGTGTATTTTAGTACTGTTTTCTGGAACCAATATTAGTCGTTGCATTTAATTTGAATTTGTCTTCAAGTGTTATTTTCTTTTATAATATTATAGTAATTGTATTATTATTAATGTGGTTGTATATTATTTTCTTGGTGTCAGTCCTTCTAAATTTTCCTATGTTTCTCTGTATTCCTAGTCGTCCTCAATAGTTATCATACAATAATTTCCCTTGTATTTAGATATCATGATTTATCTGTGCATTCTCCAGTCAACAGCTATGGGATTCCCCCCCCCAACCCCAATTTTTAGAATACTATTTTAGAAAAGTAAGAGCCTTAGAAACATGTATGATAATCTCCTTCTTTGACAGAAAAGGAAACTGAGAAGTGAGAAGTGTTCAAGGTCACACAACTAATTAGTGGCAAAATTAAGACTGCAATCTAAATCTCCTTGATTTCCAGTTCTGTGCATTTTCCACTCAATGCAATGTCTCAATTTTAAGTTTGCCTATTTATCCTGCCTCTCTTCTTGAGAATGCTCAGGAGTTGACTGTCTTCATTGCTGAAGCCAGTCTGGATTAAAAAAAAAGAATTCATAATCCTTCCTAGAAGAGAGAAAAATGAGATTTTAGAGTTAGTGGGCTATTTCTTCAATGTATCATGATCATGTCTGAGAAAACAGACACAAAGGCATATTGATAGCTCTAAGTGGAAGCTATAAACCTGGTAGTGGGAATTAGGGGTGGGGATGGAGAAGAGGAAGAAGCAGAGAGATCCATTTAGGAATACACATGAGGTCAGCCTTTATTTGTCAGTTGGTTTTCAATTTCTGTAAAGTACTCTACTGTAGCCTGCACAGAGTAGACACTTTAAATTTTTACTGAGTTAAGCTGAATCATGACCAAGTAGGATTTGGGGGAAGGGAAGTAGGAGAGGAAGGAAGATATCTGGAGGAGGAGGTATGGTAGGTGAGAATATGGATTCTATGGAGAGGATTACTATAAGATAAGGGTGGGAAACAGAGGTAAGGTGGTGACAGATCATGGAACCCCTAGAATGTGAGACAAAATAGTCTGAATTTTATTTATTCAGCAATAAGGAACCAATATTTCTATAGTACTTGAGCCCCCCTACAGTATATTCTTCTCAATGTCAATACCAGTTAACATGTCTCCAATATCATCTAACCAGTGGAAACTGCCCCAATATCAATCAATATTATATAATTAGTGATGACTAGTTAGCAGCTAGGGAGTACACTGGATATAATGGCAGACGTGGAGTTAGAAAAATGTAAATTTTCAATCAAATCTGGACTTGGACACTTACTTGCTGTGACTCTGAGAAAGTCACTTAACCCTGTGTGCCTCAGTTTCCTCATCTGTAAAATGAACTGGAGAAGGAAATGGCAAACCACTCCAATAACTTTGCCAATAAAATCCTAAATGAAAGTCTTAAAGAGATGGACATGACTTAAATAACTTAACAACAAAAGTTTTTATGAAGGGATATTTACTAAGGGGTGTATGAAGTGGCCATTACCACTAGACTTTGATGACTGGAAGAGGGAGTTTGATGACTTCCAGTTCAAGTACAACATTACTCTATGATGTCATTGGTCCTCTGAAAACAAAGGACAAACAACAGATATCAAGAATTAAAGTATAAAACCCTCCAAAACTAGAGTCCATTCTCCTCTCCCATCCTGGTCCCTAGTGAGAATGCATTCAAACTTAAGATTGTTGACTCCCTCACTGTCCCCCAACATTTTCACTTCTGGATAAAGTATAGTCAATGAGCAAAAAAAATCACTTCCTTATTTGTAGTCCACAGAATCTCAGCCACTCAATGTGTTATTAGATTAAATCAAGGGAGCCATTCCTCAAAGTAGCTTTTCATTAAGTCTGTTGTTAATGGACTCCTGGCAAACTCTACAATGGATTCCATTGACTGAATTTCTAGTGACTCTTCCAAACCTTTCACAGTTCACTTGATCATATTCTGGTTGGTTCCATCTTTCATACTCATTTACCAAACATAAGGAAAGAATAAGCATAACAGAGACAGAAAACCAGAAGAACCATTCATTCAAGACCTTGTGATGACCAAGTAGACAGCAGATGCGCTGCCATCACTTCAACTCCTAGGATTTCTTCTTCTTGTTGTTGTTCAGTCCTTTTCAGTCATGTGTGATTCTTTGTGACCCCATTGGGGGTTTCCTTGGCAAAGATACTGGAGTGATTTGCCATTTCCTTTTCTAGCTCATTTTACAGATGAGGATCAAGTGACTTAGCCAGGGTCACACAGCTAATAAGTGTTTGAGGCTGGATTTTGAACTTCTTGACTCCATATTCAGGACATTCACTGTCTTAACTAACTGCCCATTTCTTCCTGCACCTCACTAACAAAAGCTTCCTTTTAAATGCATTTTAAATTCCACCTCAGCAGCAAATTAAACAGGAAACAGGAGATGTCTGCTCAACCACCCAAGTGGGGAAAGGGCTCACTCACTACACATACTTGAAGCAGGATCACTAAGTCTCCCCATGAATTGCCAACAGACAGATCATATTACATAAGCTATAAGGACTGAGCCTTCATGGACCAGTCCTCCCATTAAATCTATGTCAATTGCTTTTTTTAGATAGCCCATATTTGAGCTATTTTGATTTCCTCATCAAATCTGGTGCTGATGTGATGTCACTTTGAAGTTTTATCCTTTCTCTTAATTTGCTATTTTTTATCTTTATCCTACCAAGGTGATGGTTTGATTGCACACTGATGGCTAATTTGGAAACTACACCCACATTGCTAACCAGTCATTTCTGTCTGTTGAGATGTGGTCGGTTTCATATTTTGTAATATCATTCTGTCATTGCCATGTCTAACGTCTCCAAATTCTGTTCTTAACTACAGTATTACTAATATAGAGGGAAACAGCTTCTATGTAGTATGTAAGTCTTGGGTCTCATTCTTTTTGTTCTTGAACCATGTGTTCTTACTAATTTTTTCTATCCTTTCTTATGCCTATAAGTCACAAGATAGTAAATTAGTGTCTTTCGGAAGGTCTTTTCACATGTTTAAGAATTTCTTTATTCTCTTATGCTCTGTACCAAATGGTGTTGAATAAATTGTAATTATCTTCAAAATGGTCTTTTTACTTATTCTTATTCTATACTAGGGTACATAAGTGGTAGATAGAGAACTGGTACAGAGATGGAATAGAGAGCTCAGGTCTTTCCAGAGTTCAAATTCAGCCTCAGACACTTACAGGGCTCCTATACTCCTGGGCAAAACTAGGTGATTCACATTGTACACAGCAACAAGAAGATTATATGATGATCAATTCTGGTAGACGTGGCTCTTTTCCACAATGAAATGAATGAGGCCAGTTCGAATGATCTTGTGATGAAGAGAGCCATCAATACCGAGAGAGGACTGTGGGAACTGAATGGGGATCACAACATAGCATTCTCACTCTTTTTGTTGTTTGTTTGCATTTTGTGGCTATTGGTCAGCAGTTCAGGATCCAAGATCCAAGATCAAATATAAGCCTTTGTTTGGCAATGAAAGTCCCCAATTGTAAGTACCCCACTTTGTGTCTTCTTGTTTGCATTTTGTGTATGTGTGCACATTGTTTCCCTGATTGCAATGTAATGTCCTTGATGGCATAGAATGCTTTGGCCTTTCTTTGTATTCCCAGTTCATAGCATAGTGCTCAGCTCATAATAACCACTTAATAAATGCTTTTGGATAAATTGCTAAATGACAAAGTATTCCATGACTAATATTTCTTGCACCTTCCTTTTGTCTTCTGATTTAATTTATAGCAAAAATATCAATATTGGTCTGATTCACTCCCTCAGATAGCGAGCAGTCGGTTATAAAAGGAACATCTCACATTTAGAATCCCAACAATTATTAATGCTTATAGAATATCCCCCAAATGTGCCTCTTAGCACTTTTTGCTCACCTCTGTCATGTAAGTAGCAAAAGGGAGTCAAAACTATTTCGTATTTTTCTTTGTTTCATGAGTTGTCATAGACAAAAAAAATGCATTACCAAGTAGCTGGCTTTTAGTGATAACCCTTTCCATACTTCGTTAAGTATGGAAAATAGACTCAATCTGTCCCTAGGATCATACACATAATTTTTCTAGCACAGATGAACCTGCCAAGATTTATATTTTGCTTGCATAACTCAGGGTCACCTCTACACCATAATAGATATCTTATGGAAGGAGCTTTGCATACAAAAATTTAATCTGGCATTGTCACTCAAATAGATGGGATGCGAGAAAGAATGGAAATAGGAAGATCTATTAGGAAAGTATTATAATATCTCAGGTGTGGGAATAGTAATAAAGACTTGCATTAGGTTGTTGAGAATGGGAATGGAGAGGAGGAGACAGCTGTAACCAAGGTAGATTGAAAAGTACTTAGTAATGACTGGCTACAAGAAAAAAAGAATACAGCGCTAACTGAATGACTCAGACACAAAGTAAATAAATTCTGTTTCATGTACCTTGAATTCAAACTGTCGGTTTACATTTAGATGGATATATCTTTTGAGCAAGTGAAGATTCAGGTCTAGAGCACAAAAGATTAATAAAAATAGTAAATCTATGTAAAGAAGAGCAACAAGGGTATTCCAAGAAGTCTTGGGAGAAAATGGAACAATATTGATGTAGTCATTATTGAGTAAGCGCTACGACATTAATGCTGCTATTGTTGTTCCTTTTACTCAGTTCCATACTCATGGCTTATTCACCTATTGCAAATATATAAAACACAGTCAAGTAAATAGAACTAAGTATGCCTTCCAAAATAAAAGGACTTGAACCAAAACATTTTATTAAATTACTTGATGTACAAGAATGACATGAAAATACAGGGCTCCATTTAATAAATGCCAGCAGCAAGATGTGAAGTCCGGTTTTCTCCTTGCCAAGTCTAGTGTTCTTTCCACTATGTATTTTATACTGCTGTTACAGCTCAAAAAAATTTTTTTACAAGAGAAAATCCCATGGAAACAGGATAAAGAATGGATGCCTAGAGTCATAAAATCTTAGAACAATAAATATGCTGTAATGGGACAGAAAACTAATCTTGGAGGAAGGATTACATGAGTTCAAATCCTGCTTCTCACATTTATTAATTATATCATCCAGAGCAAGTCACAGCTTCCCTCAGTCTCAATTTTCTTATCTGTAAAGGAAAGGAATTGGACAATGTGTCTTTTGACATTCCTTCCAACTGTAAATCATGATGGAATACAACATCTCTGTTTTACATATGAGGAAACTGAGGCTTCAAAGAGTTATTTAAGTAAATTGTCCAAGGTCATACATTTAGTCATATATCTCCCATCTAATCCAGGATTTTTTTTTTTTTCCACACTGGCACAAGAGAAAAGGGAAAGCCTGGAATAATAAGAGCAGCATTAAAAAGAAGGAGAGAGGACATCAAAAACAGACTTTATCCATTTGGCAATTTTGTCTGAGACTGACCCTATTATTCCATGGGTGTTTCCTTTGGGGGAAATATCTGTTCCCAAATCTATAGGTAGAATGATTTCTTAGGATGGTTTAATTGTATAGAATTCTTATCTGAGAAATTATAAAATGAAATAATTTACCCCATGGTCTGCCTATAAAATTACAACTTACTCATCTTTCTGAAAAGAAGTAAAAATCATATATTGCTTCCTTCTGCCTTACTTTGAGTACTAAAAAGGGAGGGGCCCCTGGTTTTATTGAAAAAGATGTTCATATGAAAGACATATGATGCCTTATCTTTTTCAAGCCTGTATTAATTTAGAAAGGACTTGCAAAAGTTTCTAGAAAGGGAATCTTGCCTTAAAGTGAAATATTGTCCTGCTGTTGAAATCTTTCAATCTCAGTGTTTCGTTGACTATGCTCAACATATCTTCACCAGGAACTTTATATAGCATATGGTGAGCAGTCTCTTTAGACCATTTGAATATGGCGTACTGGAGACAACATTTAAATGAAAATCAGGAAGAGTGGAATGGGTTTCAGGGATTGGTGAGTCATAGCTGCTATTATAGAAAGTCAAAGTTCTCATCAATAAGCATTTTCTCTCACTGATTTGGAAATGGACAGAAAATACCAGTGGGTGGTATAAAGAAGAAGAAAAAGAAGAAAAAGAGGAGGAGGAGGAGGAGGAGGAGGAGGAAGAGGAGGAGGAAGAGGAAGAGGAAGAGGAAGAGGAAGAAGAAGAGGAGGAAGAAGAAGAAGAGGAAGAAGAAGAAGAAGAGGAAGAAGAAGAAGAGGAGGAGGAGGAGAAGAAGAAGAAGAAGAGAAGAAGAAGAGAGGAGGAGGAGGAGGAAGAAGAAGAAGAGGAGGAAGAAGAAGAGGAAGAGGAAGAAGAGGAAGAAGAAGAAGAAGAAGAAGAAGAAAAAGAAGAAGAAGAAGAAGAAGAAAGAGGAGGAGGAGGAGGAGGAAGGCAGGTAGGAAGAAAGGAATGAAGAAAGGAAGAAAGAGAGAAAGAAAGAGAAAACAAAAGAAAAGAAATACCATTATCAGAATATTTTTAATTAAAGTGTCATGGATTCCTATAATAAAGTAAAAATTAATCAGCTGAGAAATACTTGCAGAAAAGGAAAACTTTAATAATTTGTTAAAGGAAGTATTGGTTACACTTTTCTTTCTTTCCCTTATCTAAAAATGCAGCCCCTCTGCTAGTTTTTTATTTCTGCTTATACAGAAAGCAAGTATTACTTGGAGTCTGTTTTATCAGTCAATAAGCACATGGTCTTAGTCAGGATGTGGTCAGTCTCAGTCATAGTATTCAAGAACTCATGTTTGTATTCACCTTTTAACAAACTCCTTCAAGGTCATGAAAGAAGACTAAAATTGGGATAAGGATAAAAAAGGCAGAAAAGGAGTGACCATATTGATTTATCCATGTTATGACAAAGTATTTCTAGTTTATCTGAAGGATACTAAAGAGTAACTGGAGGGGGGAGGGAGTAGAAGGCTATCTAAAGCAATTGAACAGTCTCTCTCTGCCTCTGTCTCTATCTCTGTCTGTCTGGGTCTCTCCTTATCTCCATCTGTCTCTATGTCTCTGTCTGTCTCTCCTGTCTCTGTCTCTGTGTCTGTTTCTCTCTGTCTCTGTGTCTGTCTCTCTGTTTCTCTCTGTGTGTCTCTCTGTCTCTGTCTCTCTGTCTATTTCTCTCTGTCTCTCACTCTCTCACTATTTCTCGCTCTTTCTTTCCCACAGTATTACATGTAGTATTCAAACATGGGTCAACAAGTTTGATGAGTCTCTGGGTCCTGCCTTATGTCTATTGTACAATAGAATCTAGTCCTACCCATGTTGTTTCAAGGACTCAGAGAATGTTAGGGCTATTAAGAATCTCACTTATAATGTAGTCTGGGGAGTTTTAATATGGAGTCAGAGTATCTTCTAAATGTTCCATGGGTGATTTTCAGGGAATCCATGACTTAGATGAGGAAATATATATACATATATATAAAACATCTTTTCAATATAGTTTTCTTTATAATATTATGTATTTATTTATGTATTAAAAACATTATTCTGAAAAGGGGTCCAAAGTTTTTGCCAGACTGTCAAAAGGAATCTATGGCACGCAAAAAATTAAGAATCCTTGATCTAAGGGGAGAAGCAAGGATGCTCATTATCATATCTGTTTTAAATATTGTACTAGAAATGTTAGCTATGGCTATAAGAGAAGAAAACAAAATTAAAGGAATTAGAATAGGCAATGAGAAAACAAAACTATTACTCTTTGCAGGTGATACGATGTTATAGTTTTAAAATCCTAGAGAATCAACTAAAATTTTTTTTGAAATTATTAACAACTTTAACAAGAATCAGGATACAAAATAAACCAACAAAGTCCAGCAGCCAGGGATGGAAAGAGAACTTCTATTTAAAATAATTGTAGACAATACAAACTACTTAAGCATCTACCTGCCAAGACAAACTCAGGAACTAAATGAACATAATTGTAAAACACTTTTTTAGATCTAAACAACTGGAAAAATATTAATTGCTCATGGGTAGGCCAAGCCAGTGTAATAAAAATTACAATTCTACCTAAATTACTCTATTAGTCTGTGCCATAATAATCAAATAATCAAAATTACTTTATAGAACTAGAAAAAGATAATAATATCTGGAAGAACAAAAGCTTGAGGATATCAAGGGAATCTATAAAAAATGCAAAAGAAGTTACTCCCAACCTGTATAATAAAGTAGTAATCATCAAAACAATCTGGTATTAGCTAAGAAATAGAGTGGTAGATCAGAGGAATAGATTAGGTACAAATAAAATTATAGTAAAAGACCATAGTAATCTAGTATATGATAAACCCAAAGGTTCAAGCTTTTAGAACAAACTAGGAAAAGTGAAAAACAGTATGACAGAAACTAGGTATATACCAACAATTCACACCATATACCAATGTCAAGATGAGAACATGATTTACCAACAAAGGGTAATACTATGAACAAATTCTCAGAGAGCATGAAATAAGTTATCTATAAGATGTATGAATAAAAGAAAAAGTTAGGACCAAAGAAGATATAGATAGCATTACAAAATATAACACAGATAATTTTGATTATATAAAATTAAAGAGTTTTTGCACAAATAAATCAATGCAACTAAAATTGTAAGGAAAGCAAAAAATGGGAAATTTTTACAACAATATCTTTGATAAAGGCTTCATTTTTCATACATGTAGAGAACTGAGTCAAAAATACAAATCATTCCCCAACTGATTAATGGTCAAAGGATATAAACAGGCAGTTTTCAGAAAAAGAAATAAAAGCTTCCTATAGTCATATGAAAAAATGCTCTAAATAATTATTTATCAGAGAAATGAAAATGAAAACAACTCTGAGGTACCATCTCATATCTGTAAGAATAGCTAATATGACAAAAATGGAAAATGATAAATGTTGGAGGGGATGTGGGGAAATTGGGACATTGATTTAGTTGTGAACTGATTCAATCATTCTGGAGAGCAATTTAGAACCATGCCCAAAGGGAAACCAAATTATGCATATCTTTTGATATAGCAATACCACTGCTAGATCTATATCCTAAAGATATAGAGGGAAAGGACCTATTTGTATAAAAATATTTATAACAGCCTTTTTGTAGTGACTAAGAATTAGAAATCAAAGGGATGCCCATCAATTTAGGAATGTCTAAATAAGTTGTGGTATGTTATTGTAATGGAATATCATTGTGCTACAAGAAATGACAAGCTGTATGATTACAGAAACCTGGAAAGACTTGCATGATGTACATATAGTAAAGTGAACACAACCAGAACATTGTACATAGTAACAGCAATATTCTTTGATGAAGAACTGCAAATCACTTAACTATTCTCAGCAATACAATGATCAAAGATAATCTCAAAAGATTAATGATGAAACACACAATACACCTCCAAAAAAGAACATATATTGATTGAATACAGACTAAAGAATGCTTTTTTCACTTTCTTACTTTCATTTTTTCTTTTATTCTAATCTTCTTGTATTACTAATATGGAAATGTTTTATATAATTACACATATATACCCAATATCTGATTGCTTACCTCCTCGTGGAGAAGGAAGGGGAAGAAGTAATGGAATTCAGAACTTAAAATTTTAAATAAAACTTTTTAAAAATGTTTTTAAAGAACAAGAGATCTAGCAGAATCAGATGAAGAAACTGCAGGTCAAAGAGGTAAAATTACTTCATCTGATAACAATCTCCCATAATGAATACATGTGTAGCGTGTCTAAATATATAAAAATGACTGGCTCAAGTATAAAACTGATAGATAATCTGATCCAGTCATCTCCAAGGAAGCCTATAATTTTTTATCTTTTGAGGGGAGTTGGAGGAGGCTCCATGGCTGATCACTTTTTTCTTCCCTCTCTATTAACAAGAGCAGTACTGGACTAAAATCATAATGATCTGCTATATGTGAAATATCTCTAAATTCAAATACTAGGGAGCAGGAATTTGGAGGAAGAGAGAATTAGGATATACACAACTTTCTCTGACTACTCTCAAGAAGAGGATTTAACTAATACCAGCTTGGCTCCTTCCCACTAAACACTGGTTACACAAAAGACCAACAGGAATAGTGAATAGTAAGTAAACCAATTTATCCAAACAAAACAGTAAATAGAAGTTGAGGACTTTATACAGATTAGAATAAAGCAATGAATACACAAGGGTAAAGAAGCAGTCAGCTGGAAGTGAGATAAAACACTCCAGCTCAATCAAAGAGAGAAAGAACTATGTCAACAAATAGAGTCTGCTCTCAGCTATCCCTAAAATTGCAAGCACTAGAAATCAAGGGACATGATGGGGGTTATTTTCCCCACATGTCTCTAAATCTGAGGATTCCCATGAAATACTCATCACTTAGGAAGACTGCCTTTCTCAACACACCTCTCTCTCTAAGTCCTTCTCCCAAATGTCTTCCCATAAGTTCTCCATCATAGGAATGTGAAGTGATATTCAGTATTTTCCCAAATAAGAGTCACATCTTCATCTGTGTGCATAGCATGAAGTACAGGGTTATCCCTTTGGAAAAACTCCCTTCCTCTTCTGGGTAGGAGTGTGTGTGTTTCATTCTTAATATTCCATGCTTCCAATATACTGCGACATATTTAACATATATAGGACTGCTTGCCATCTAGGGGAGGGGGTTGAGGGAGAGAGGGGAAAAATTGGAACAAAAATGAGTGCAAGGGATAATGTCAATAAAAAGTTATTATAAAAAAATATTCCATCCTTCCCTATACCTTATCCCTCCTAATTCACCCTTCCACCCTTCTGCCCCTTGATACTTTCTCAAGTCATATCTCTACTCTAACTTCATTTTCTTCCTTCTCCAAAATCAACTCACTGATCATTTTTAACTCTACCTCTCTTCTCAATTATTTTTCTCCCTTGTCTTACTAACACTCTTCTCTTATCAAACTTAAGCCCTTCCATTACTTCTGCTCCTACTTATTTGCTGCTAAATGCAATTGAAAGAAATCTAACAAACATATTTACTGAGTACCTTAAAAATTCAGATTATAACTTCCACTAAGCCTTATTATATAATAAAAAGTATATCTCTTTTCCCCCTTCCTAATTTTTTCTCTGTCTCACTCTAACAGAAGCATTTCCAAACTTTCCATTCATGCTTCAGTTTCATATGAATTTTCAACTTAGTAACACTAATGAAGCACTAGGTGTGTGCATTGTCATTTCAACACTTCTTCTTTCCTACTCTCTCTCAGCTGAGGACATTGCCTCATGTTTACTGAGAAAATTCAGGCCATCACAGCTCCTTCTTCTCCTATTCTCATCTCATCATCTCAAAACCTCTTGACATCATCTCCCACATTCTCCTCTTCTCTCCCAGTCTTTGACAAAAAGATGACCTTTCTCCTTGATAAGGCCAATCCCATATTTGAACTGCACTTGATTCCATCTGCTTTCATCATCAGCAGATTACATACGTCCTCAATCACCTCCCCTCTTAAGTCTTCAAGACTTTATCTATTGAGTTCTTCCCTACTACTAGCCTTCAAACATGACCAACTCCACTCTATCTTAAAGTAAACAAATAAATAAAAATAAAAGTTCGCTATGTTTTCTCATTCCTCTCAAAATATCATTCTGTATTTTCCCTCTTCCTTAATCAAACTCCTTGAACAAACTATTTACATTGATTGCCCTCACTTCTTTAACTCACTTCTGTCACTCAAACTGTTGCCTTACAACTTTGAACCTCATCATTCAACTGCTCTTTCAAAAAACTCTTTCAAAAGTTATTGAAGATCTCTTAATTGTCAAACCTAGTGGTTTCTTCTTAGTCTTCCTCATCCTTCTCCAGCTATATGCTGCATTTGATATGGATGAGCATTCTCAACTCCTAGAAACTTTGTTCTTTCCATTTTTTTCATAACAAGTATTCTTTCCTGATTCTCTTCCTATCTATCTAGCTACTCTATTAAATCTCCTTTTCTGTCTCATAATCAGTATCCCACCTCCTGTCTTTGGATATTCCCCAAAGTTCTGTTCTAGCCTCTCTGCTTCTTCCACTTCTCTCTCTGTTCCTATGAGTTTAATGATTGTCTACAAACAGATGACTCCCAAATCCATATATCCAGTCCCAGTCTCAAGCCTGACTTCCAGTTAACTGCCCATAGAACTTTTCAAACTGGATATCCCAGAGACATCTCAAATTTAACATGTCCCAAACAGAAATTATCTTCCCAAAAAACTTTCCCCTCTTCCAAAATTTCTACCATTCTTCTAATCACACATATGTGTTATCTTGGCATTATCCTTAAATCATCACTCTTCCTAATGATGCATATCCTATTATTTACCAGACATGAACATTTTTACCTTCATAACATCTTTAGCATTTAATTACTTCTTTAGATCCAAATAGCTTCCACTTGAGTTGAATTGATTGCTAATAAGTCTTCCTGCCTTAAGACTTTCACTACACCAGCTCATCCTACAGACTGTAGTCAAAATAATTTTCTTTAAGCACCCAGGTCTGTCTGTGTGACTCCCCTACTCATTCCACTTCAGCAGTTTCCTGTTGCCTCTAGGATAAAATATAAATTTCTATGTTCGGAAAGATAACTAGGATAGTGCTTTCAAATCTAGTCTCATAGGACATTAATCCCCTTCCCATGTTCTGCAATCCGGCCAAACTGACCTTCCTTGTGTTCTCACTCATGACTGCCCTTATACCTTTGCACTGGACATTCCATGTTCCTGGAAGGCACTTCCTACTTATCTATATTTCACAGAGTCCCTTTTTTCTTCTGCTCTATCTTTCTTGAGTCCCTCAACTGCTAATGCTCTTTTTCCAAACTATTTTGTATTTAATTATTTTGTATATATTTCATTTATTCACTTAGTTTTTTGCTCAATGTTTGTAGATATATTTATTACACACTTGTCCATTAGCATGTAATCTCTGTGACAGCAGAAATTGGTTCTTTCACCCCCCAGTGCAGTTCCTCACATATAGTAAGCATTTAATAAATAGTTTTTGATTGACTGATTTGTTCAAAGCCATACACATAGATGATTTCAAAACAGGACTCCAACACAGGTGTTCTGATTCCTGATCTAGCACAATTTTCACCATTTCATAATTATAAAATATAAGATTTTTCTATTCCATCCTGTCTCTCTTTTAGAAATGGAGAACTTAAAAGTGAAGACCAATAAGGATTTCTATAGTGAATCAACTTATGAGCTGGCTAATTCAGGAATCAAACTCTAATGGTACAATCAGGGAATTTAGAATATTTTATGCTACAGGAATATTTTCCCAAACAATTCTAATTCCACTTTATGGCAATTATGAACCTGTCAATTAGCCTATAGCAAAAAGAATACCTGATCTGATATCAGAATACCAGGATTTAAATCTTGGACCTTGTTGCTTCCTATTTGTGTGATGTTTGGCAAGTATTGAAATCCCTCTAAGCTTCAGTTTTATCATGGGCAAAATGAGATCACTGAACCAGATGAGTACCAAGGTCCCTTCCAGCCCTTAATCCATGTTCCTGAGAATTTATCTAAATCACTTTTGAAACAATATATATTTTGAATCTATACTACCTCTAGTGAATACAGTATATATACCCAGAGTTTACTGTGTGGAATTCCAACCATGTGGAATTTATTTAATTCATCCTAAGTTGAGCTTTGAAGTTTGTGAAAGTTCAAGTTGTGTTCCTTCTCAACCAAATCAATTAATTAATCATTAAGTACATTAAGATTCTAATATGTGCCAAATACTGCGCTAGACATTAGGGTTACAAAAACAAAAACAAAACAAAACAAAAAATAATAAAGGATTATATTCTCTGCCTTCCAGGGGATTCCATGCTTGCTGGGATGAAATACATTTCAATCATAACCCTATATATACTGCACATATTAGCCATTTCTCCTGCCCTCCCCATTCTTTTTATTATTTTAATTGCTCTTCTCTGGACCTTCTGAATCGATTCAATCTCTCTTGAAGTAGAGAAAGCTATACATGGCACACCATTTTCTAGATGTAAATATATCATGGATGCCATGAAGATTGAACGTATCAATCAATAAGCATTTTAAATGCTTAAATTTTTTCAATCAAAATATTTATTTTCTCTTTTACTTCCTCTTACAACTAAAGAAAACAATTCAAAACTCATAACAAAAATGGAAAGTCAAATAAAACAAATCTCACATTGCTTGTGTCCAAAAATGTTTATGTTTTTCTATATATTGAATCCATTTACTCTGTCAGAAGGTGGGTAACATCTATTGCTCTGGGATCATTGTTACTCATTGCATTGGTTGAAGTTCTTAAGGATTTCAAATTTGTTCATTTTTACAAGGTTGTTGCCATCACAAAATCATTCTCAGGTTTCTGTTTACTTCACCAAATACCAATTCATATGAGTCTTCCAAAGTTTCTCAGAAACTATCTCTTTCATCATTTTTTATAGAATAATAGTATTCAATGACATTCATATACCATAATTTGTTAAGCCATTCCCTTCCTTAGTTTCCAGTTCTTTGACACCACAGAAAAGCTGTCATAAATATTTATATGCATGTGAGTACTTTCTTTCTTTGATCTTCCTGGGATATAGGACTAGTACGTGTATTTCTGCAAAGGTATACAAAACATAGCAACTCTTTGGGCATAGTTCCAAATTACTTTTCCTAATGACTCAAACAATTTATAACTCTTCCAACAACTCATCAACATATCTGTTTTCCCAAAGCCCCTCCAACATTTGTTATTTTCCCCCCAACTTTGTCAGTCTGATAAATGCAAGGTGGAACTTCTGAAATACCATAAACTGTATTTTTTTTAATTAATAATTTATAACATTTTTTCACTTGGTCATTGATAAGCTGAATTTGTTTCCTTGACCACTGACTGTTCATATATCTCAGTCGTTTATCAATTGAAGAATGGTTCTTATTTTTGTAAATTTGAACTACTTCCTTTCTTGAAAATGAAGCTTTTATCAAAGAAACTGACCCTAAAGATCTATTTTTTATTTTTGGCAAGTTATCTTTCCTTTCTCATCTTAGTGGCATTTGTTTGGTTTATGTAAAACTTAATTTGCATAATTGAAATTGCCTATTTTATTTTCTATATCCCTTTCTGTCCCCTCTTTGGTCATAAGATTGAAAGGTAATTTTTTCTTATATCCTCAAATTTGTTTTCAATGTGACACATATCATCCATTTGGAACTTATCTTGGTATTTAGTATGAAGTATTAGTCTAAACCTAATTTCTGCCAGAATGCTTTGGTTTTACAAATAGTTTTTGCAAAATAGCGAGTATTTATCTAGAAGCTGGATTTTGGAGGATTCACTGAACACTCCTCCTGTGTTTGTTGCTTCCGAGAGTTGTGAACCTAACCTATTCTACTGATCTACCTGTTTTTGTTGTTGTTATTGTTTTTCTTTTTAAACAAGTACCAAATAGTTCAGATGATAAATGCTTTGTATGCTACTTTCAGATCAGGCACTATGGATCCTTCTAATTTTTTTCAGTATTGCCCTTTATGTTCTTGACTTTTTGTTCCTCCAGGTGAATTTTGTTATCATTTTCTATCTCTATAATCATTTGACAGTTTGATTGGTATGGCATTGAAAAAGCAAATTTATTTAGACAGCGTTACCATTTTAAAAAAATATTCGTTCAACCTATTAATATATAAAAAATACTTCTCCAGTTATTTAGGTCTACATTTCTGGGAAATATATTGCAGTTTTATTTTACATAGTTCCTATGCATACCTTGCTGTCTGGATCCAGAGGAGAAAAGGAGACTGAACAGCCTTTCCTCAAATCCAGTTCTTGTATGTCATGACATCACCTCCCTGATGCAATGGTCATCTTAGAGAATGAAAGACAAATAACAACAGCTTAAATATTTTATATACCCTTTAGTTATTTTAAATGGAATTCCTCTTTCTTTCTTTTCTTGCTAGTTTTGTTGGTAACATACAGAAATACTGATAAATTGTGTAGACTTAATTTGTATCCTATAACTTATTGTGCAACTTTACTAAAGTTATTATTTTAATTAATTTTTAATTGATTTTCTGGGGTTCTCTGGTAAATTATCATATCTTCTACAAAAGTCAATATTTTTGTTTCCTCTTGCTTATATTTAGTCCCTTGATTTCATTTGTTTTCATCTTACTGTCATAGCTAGCATTTCTATATAAAATAATAATAGTGATAAAGGGTGTCCATTCTTTGCTCTGATCTTGTTGGAAAAGCCTCTAATTTATCTCCATGATAATGATCCTCATACTATTCAAAATTTGGGTCGGCTCCAGGTTTTGATAAATACTACTCATCACAGTAAGGAAATATATATATATATATATATTTCTATGTTTTCTAATGTTTTATCAGAAATGGATGTTGTATTTTCTCAAAAACTTTTTCTGTATCCATGGAAAAGGAAAGGAATAGGATAATAGCTAACAAAGATAGATGGATTAAGAGAAGTTTTTTTTGCGAATGGAGGTGAAAAGGGTATATTGGTAGGAATCAGGAAAGAAATCAATATACAAGGAATAATAGATAGTACAATCTGCTGGAGGAAATGAGATGGAATATATTTGTGGAGGGATTTGTACTGGCAAGGGAAAGGGCCACCTCTTCATGTGAAATGAGGTGAATGAGATAGATGCAGAAGGCATCTTTGTTATGTGAGATGAAGAAGTGGGAAGAAAAGAGAGATCTCTGTGAATACCCTCAATATTTTCAATAAAATATGAGGCAAAGTTGTTAGCTAATATGGGAAAGAAAGGTGAGCAATAGGAGATGCAAGGAAAGATGGAAAAGTTTGGGCAAAGTATCTTGATGAATAGATGATTGAATTGATTAGATATTAAAAAGGATTTTTTAAACCAAATCTATTGTTGATTAACAACCATTTTTAAACTGCTACTATTTGCCTCTCTACTGTGGTAGATGCTTACAATTTAGATGAGGAGGCAAAGCATAGTTTGGAAAGAGGAGAGGCACTAGCAGCCAAAAGAAGCATGAAATTTTCATGCAGAACAACATGGTACTTTAGCTGATACTTGAAGAAAAGAAAATGAAGATTCTAAGACAGGAAGGAGAGAGGGGAATGAATTTTAGATATGGGAAAGAATTTTGAAGGTCTAATGTCACTTGAGGGACTGCTGCATATAAAGAACAAAAAGTATGCCAGCGTAGCTGAATCATTTGTTCAAGAAGAGAAGTAGTGGCAGAGCGGTAGTGGTAGCAATAGGATTAGAAATACCCAACATTTATATAGTATAGTCATCTTTGCAAAACACTTTCCAAATATTATTTCATTAATCCTTGTAACAATACTATGGGTAGATACTGTTACTGTCCCACTTTTTAGTTGAGAAAATTGAGGTATAAAGAAGCTAAGTGATTTTCTAATGGTCACATAGCTAGTGTATACAAAAGTATTCAAACTCAGGTCTTCCTAAGAGTAAGGCCAACATTCTATCTCCTTATATTATTCCATAGTTTAGAATCCACTCAAATCTTTAAACAATTTTTAAAAAGATTATTGAAAGGCCACCTTATCCATATATTTATATTCTACCTCAAATAATAAAAATCAATTAGCCGGGCTGTTTTTTTTTCTTTATAGAAATCTTACTACACACCTCTCAGCTTGGCTAAGATGACAGGAAAAGATAAGGACAAATGTTGGAGGGGATGTGGGAAAATTGGGACACTGATACATTGTTGGTGGAGTTGTGAACACATCCAGCCATTCTGGAGAGCAATTTGGAACTATGCTCAAAAAGTTATCAAACTGTGCATACCCTTTGATCCTAGAGTGTTTCTACTAGGCTTTTATCCCAAAGAGATGTTAAAGGAGGGAAAGGGAACCACATGTGCAAAAATGTTTGTGGCAGCCCTCTTTGTTTTAGCCCATCAATTGGAGAATGGATGAATAAGTTATGGTATATGAATGTTATGGAATATTATTGTTCTATAAGAAATGATCAGCAGGATGATTTCAGAGAGGCCTGGAGAGACTTACATGAACTGATGCTAAGTGAAATGAACAAAACCAGGAGATCATTATACACGGAAACAACAAAATTATATGATGATCAATTCTGATGAATGCGACTCTTTCCAACAATGAAGTGATTGAGACCAGTTCCAATGATCTTGTGATGAAGAGAGCCATCTGCACTCAGAGAGAGGACGGTGGGAACTGAGTGTGGATCACAACATAGAATTTTCACTCTTTTTGTTGTTGTTTGCTTACATTTTGTTTTCTTTCTCATTTTTTCCCTTTTTGATCTGTTTGTGTGTGTGTGTGTGTGTGTGTGCGAAAAGATAATTATATTAATATGTGTATATATATATATATATTGGATTTAACATATATTTTAATATGTTTAACATATATTGGATTACTTGCCATCCAGAGGAGGGGGTGAGGGGAATGAGGGGAAAATTTAGAACACAAGGTTTTTTAAGCATCAATGTTGAAAACTTATCCATGCATATGTTTTGAAAATAAAAGGCTTTACTAAAAAAATAAGAGAAATTTTATAAAGAAATAAAAATCTAACTCCTGTGGGTTATTGTAAGCATTCATTAGAGAGGAAATGGGATATAGAGGCTAGAAAACCATCCTCAGAATGAGAAAGACTTGGATTTAAATTTTTTAAATTGTACAATTTGATTTTTAACAAGTACTATTGACTTGACATGAGAAAGACACAAATCTCTCAGTGTCCTCTAAGAAACTTTAAGACTAAAAGTTATAAAAGAGTTGCATTGGTGAAAGGAATTATGCTACAAATCATAGAATGACATATCTGGACCAACAAAAAAGAAACATTCAACTTAAACATACAAAACACTTAACAATTTAACAAATTTGTTAATGACTTGTTCTTTATGGTTCTCAGAATTCTTCTATATCCTATCTTTCAGGATGAAGACACAATGGCAGCTCTCTGGCACAGTCTTGACACCAGTTTAACTGGTCTTATCACAAAGACCAGTGTTAAAAAATAATTCTCAAATTATCCCAATTTTTTCAGCAGGAAAAACCAAGATGGAAAGAGAGAGCCTTATTTGCCCAATTAGCCAACAGTATTGAAGAGTTGGGAAGAAAACCAAGGACCCTGGAGAGTTACCTGGAAAGGAAAATTACATAATAAACTCATCTTCAGGTCATAGCTGTCATGGCAAAGGAATCGCTGAACAGTATTAAAACTACAAACCAGATAATTAAAATTATCAGGCTGAATAACTTTATATAATATAGGAAGCTGAGTTTATAGGTTTTGACTTTTCTCTCCAAAGTTCATGAACCAGAGTAATAGAGGAAAGAAAGAACTATTCCATACTTTCCCAGGAGTCTTCTGTTAAATAAAAGGTATTGAGAGTTTGTAACTCTATTCATTCTGTAAACACCTACCTCCTTCAGTTCCTAATGCTCATTAAATCATAAAAGATTCTTTCCATTAGGCTTCTAGCAAAGGAGAAAAGGAATTTCTCTCCCCTGTCTTTCCTCTTTCAGTGGCAATAGCAAATAATCCACACATGGAAACAAAAATCTATATTTGTCTAGATGAACATGTGGCTCTAGACACCTTCATTTGCTTTTTCTTTCTTTCTATGAGCACAAGTGAAAAACTAATAATCCTGAGAAAAGAATACTTCCACCCTTAGCAAGTAAGAGACAAAAGGTTCCACTCTTGGGTCTGAAGTCCCTGAATTCAAGTTCTGGGCATCAGCCAATAAGAAAAAATAGGGCTTCTCTGAGAAGAAGATGGGTAATTACAATCTCATCTTGAAATATAAAGTCAGATCCAGATCTTCTGTGTTGTTTGGGAAGTACAATTCTAAGGAAATCTCCATGGATAGGAAATATGAAATATATACAAACACTACAACAAAGATCAAGAGCAGAATTTATTAGAAAAAAAAAAAAAAAGCAGGCCTAGTAACATTGATTTTAAACAAAGCCAAACTTAAAGATTCAATCAAAAGGGAAATCTACATTATATATCAGCCATATTAACATTGTTTTAGATGCAGTTTTATATGTGGATAAATTTATATTTATATATATATGTGTGTGTGTGTGTTTCTGAGTATATATAAATATATATGTATGTGTGTATATAGATATATGTGTATGTGTGGATGTATGTGAATGTGTGTGTGTGTGTGTGTGTGTGTGTGTGTGTGCTCAACTGTAACCTGCTTGGAGGGTATGGGAGAAATGAAAGGGTTAAAAAAGAATAAAGTAAAAAGTACACATTAGGGAACAAAAGAACAGATGGATACTCATGAATATAATTTCTTCTATTATTATATATACTTTCTTGAAATGGAAATTTATTGTTATATATTTTGAATCCTTCCTGATGTTCTGCTGGGCACATGATGATGCTTTGTTTTATTTTGTTTTTATATTTTTCTTTCTATCTTTCTTTTTCTACTATGTTTTTTCTTATTTAGTCTAATTCTTATAAAGGAAAAGGAAATCTATCTGTGCTTTAGCTACTGCCTTTTCTTAGTCTTGAAAGGATGACTCATCTTGAACCATCTGCAGAAACATTCAATTCACAAGTGCATTCTCAATCCATTTGGCTTTGGAACTTCTAGGACTGAGCTGTCCTGATTGATGAGTGAATCATCACTAACTATTCATATAGTCTGCTACATCTATCAAGCCTCAATTAAGACCCAATTTCACATGCTAATTAACCTTCTGCCTTAGGTATCTCTTACTATGTGCCCCATTACTGTCATATCTCACATACTCACACACACACACACACACACACACACACACACACACACACACCTTTTGTTCTGGAAAATTTAATCAAATCAATAACACTACTTCTGAAAACTCTATATGCTATCCCTGTGACTTCTCAGATCAAAATGCTGTTTCTCAACTATTACTATTCCATATGTATTATATCAGCCTATTAAAATGTAAACTCTCTATGGACAGGCACTACCTTACATTTGTCTTTATATTCCCAGCTCTTGCACATGCTTAGTATATATTAAGTATTTTATATGATTGCCAATAATTCTTTCAAGTTTTGAGCTAGAAGTGATATTAGTGTTCATCTAAGGCAATCCCCTCTTTTCACAGAAGAGGAAGATTATTTACAGAATAGGAAAAAAATTTACAGAAGAGGAGAATTACTCTATCATCACAAAGATAATTCAAGGCCGAAACAAGACAAAACTCTAAGAATCTGCAAAACTATATTATTGTTATTGTTGAATTGCCTTTTGTATTTCAAATCAAAATGCTGCAAAGCGTAATAGAGATGATATAGGAAAAGAAAGACAAAAGAAATGAATTAAGAGACAACAGAGGGTAAAAGAAAATATCATAAGAGCATTTATCAGGACTATTATCAAGAGTATAAATTTGGAACCACAAGTATCATTTTTTTGCTATTAACTACAAAGAAGTTACCTTCCTCTCTACATAGATCACAGCCAGTAACATTTAAGTAACATATGTAAGTGCATATATATGGCAATATCTCAGTTATCTGGAGATGAGATTTGTAATATCAAGTATGTGAAATAGTGACAAAATAAGAATAACAAAAGAAATATAAATAAGAAGATTTAGACAAAAAGGAGGCCATATATATATATATATATATATGTGTGTGTGTGTGTGTGTGTGTGTGTATATACACACACATACACATATATATATCCCAACACATTCATAGCAATGGTTTTTGTGATAGCAAAAAAAAAAAAAAAAAATGGAAGCAAAGTCAGTGTTCATTGATTAAGGAATGGTAGTGCAAATAGTAGTACCTACATGTGACAGAATAGACACAGACAGAACGTGCCATGAGAGACAGATATGAGCAATTCAGAAATGTGGGAAAATTGATGTAGAGCAAAGTAAGCAGAACTAGAACAACAATATAAACAATGACCAGGATAGGATAAATGAAACCCATACAAAATGGAAAGTGAATTCAAAATAAATGTAGTGTCCAATATTGACTCCAGAGTTCAGATGACTATGAATGTCTAATATGGCAGACAAAGACAGACATGATTGCTGTCTTTGTTAATTTTGCTTGAATTTGAAGAGAAGGAAGAATGGATTATAAGAATAGTACATAAGGAAATTATGATGAAATAAACATATAAGGATATTGATTTTTTTTAAGATGACAAAAAAAATCCCTTTGAATAGCAAACAATAATAAGTAGTTCCTCATACTTGGAATTCACTCTGTCTTCATATGGTTTCATAGAATCACTAGTTCCCTTAAAGAATAGCTCAACTGACATCTTTTTGTGAGACCCTTCCTAATTCTCACAAGAAGTTAGCATCCTCTCCCTCTTATAATTACTTTGTATACTTTTACATATATTTTGTACTTGATAATTCATACTTGTTTTATCTTCTCAGAATAATTTCTTGAGGGCAGCTGCTGTTCCATTTTTAAAATTTGTATCTCTGGAACAAAACTTTACCCTCATAGACTAGATATATGTGTGTTGAATTGAAAAGTGGCTAAAAAAGAAGAAAGGTCATACCTAGGTCATTATTGTTCACCAACTAGGAGGAAAGGCATATTCTAATTGGTTAACAATATCTATAAATGAACATCTACTCTGTATAAAAGCAGAGAAATGTGGCAGAAGCAAAATGAGACACAAAAGAAAGGGGGGGATAAGGAGTGAAGGAAGGGGGAAAAAAACAATAGTAGACAAGAAAAACTAATGCTAAAACTGCCAGTAACAACATTAGAAACAGTTTAAAAGGAAGTAGGATACTCTCAGTGCAAACAGCCAATTTTAGCGAAAGAAATTAAAACAATTGGAGTTGGGGGGGGGGGCGAGGAAGCAAACCCATACCTAAGTAACCCCTGAAGAAAGCACTGTATCAGGCTAAATTTGTGTGTATTTGGTAAGGCAAATAGGCTCTGTATTTTTATGAAAAAGCAAGTTGACTTCAGCATAACAGTCTCCAAAGATTATGATTTAGGTTACTCAAAGGGAAATGAAGAGTCATGTGAGCATTAGTAGGCAGCAATATCTTACCAACCAAAAATTTCACAAGGCAAATAATATAAAAATATGTCATTAGAGAGCAATATGACAGGAAATGAAGGTGGGTCATAATGTGGCAAAAGAAAGGAAAAACCAGTGAAGGGTTCTTGTGTCCATAAATATCCCTAAGATGCTTAGAAAATTAGGAATCAGTTCTAAGCACATTGCAGGGACCTTCTGAGAAGGATTTACAGAAAGATAACAGTCAAGTTACAGAGGATGACAAGACAGGTAGATCACTACTTACATTGTTGGAGGAAATACCCACAGCTATACTATAAAGAACATATCAGCAAAATAGTCATAGTCAGGGGAAATAGTGACAGAAGAACCAGACTGACAGCTGATTCTGACTGACATCAAATTGAGAAAGAAGACAGAAAGGGGGAGATTGGGAAAGTGAGAGTATAAATAATTTAACCAGTGGTTCATTATTCTTATATGAAATCAAAGAATTTTATGGAATTTAAAAATATTTATTTTGGAAGAATCAGGAAAAATCAGTGATTTATCCTTAAGAAAGCAAGTTCATAGTCATTGTATTTCACAAGACCTCTATTTGTACCCAATCAATAATTACTTCTACAGCATAGTGGAATACATAGTTATGATAAGGAATCCCACTAGTCAATTTTTTTAAGAGGCAAGGAAGTATATAGTATTAGGGGGAGTGATATCCTCTGAAATGGTAGAAATTTAAAAGATAATGAACTTTAATTATTTAGAAAATAATATCCATTCTAACCATCTTATTCCTCTGCCCATATATTAATCAATATATTAATATAGTTACTTAAAGCTGAACTCTCTGAAGGATGTACAGAAAATTCACTAAATTATATGTGATAAATACTTCAATACTTCAATATTATGATGGAGCCAAGATTTTGTCAATATGGGTACTCCTTCCACTGGCACAGATGCCAGCCTAAAAATGCCTTCTTTTCTGGTGGCATTCCTACCCATTTCCTTTCATAAGCTTTCCAATGAAGTTCTAGCCAGTGCATTAAACACTTTCCTCTCAGTTTTCAAGTATTTCCAAGCACCAGGTGAACATTCTGGCTACTCAAATGTCTTCCCTCACTCTTTCTCTTGGTTATTGTTCCACTTCCTTTTCCATTCCTACTTGTCAGTCACAATTTCTTATACACAAGGAGATGAAGAAAAGAGAAAATATCATCCAGCAAGTTGCATTAATTCTAAGTTGCATCAAAAAACATTTTTTGATGCAAAAAACATTTTAGACCACTTTTTTAAAAGTCAGTACTATAACTATACTTTAACAGAAACATTTACTGCAAACATAATTTTTTTTTAATGTAAAAGCAACTTTCTGAATCTGTTATTCCTATTCAAGATTCCAATCCTAAACCCTCTACTATATAACCTTTTTTTCTGAGGATCTGGTTACTTCCATTCCAAAAAATATTTAATAAGCACCTACTATGTACTAGCTACTGTGCTTAGCCTGTGCACATAATTTATTTAACAATATCCCTATGAGATTAGTATGTGACAATTATCATAACCTGATGATAAATTGAACTTTCAGAGTTAAAAGCAAAGTTTTTGTGCCTACCTATCCATTCCAGGCAACCTCTACCAAAAGCTAATAAGAACTGAAATCAGGACCACAGGGATTCCATTAATTCCAAATGGCAACATCCTGGAGGCTCTTGCATTGTAGGATCTAGTTTTCACCCATTTTCATTAAGAGAATGCAACCCATACCCCTCACCCTCCATTAAGGTAACTTTATTTTAGCCAAGATTATTCAAGCTTTGTTACTCAAATTACTTTCAGTTCCCCTTTCTGCTGTCTCCACTCGAGGTTAGGATGGGCCGAGCAACTGCCCTCCCTTTTGTCTACCTATCAGGAAGTACTGAGTCACCAATCCCTTGCAGAACCCATCTCAAAATGTTCCCACACCTGCCATCCGGATTGGATCCAAGGAATGAGGTGGGGCAGAGAAGGGAAACATGTAGGAGAGGAGAATGTTACAGTGTCCAAGATCACTAAAAGATGAGAAACAAATTAAGATCTAGAAACAAGGTGGGGACAAGATCAGCCAGGAAGTGAAATTGTATATAACTTGAGAGGTTAATATTTGAACCAGAAATCATAAGAGAAACCTAGGAAAGAGTAAGTCAAGAATATAAAAACATACAGGTTATCCCAAAAATCTTAACTTAACACTGAATCAAGACTTTTGGGACACCCTATATAAACCAATCAAAGCATTTAGGGGGCAAAGGAGGAAATGGATGTGGTTTGTCAACATGACTAAAGACACAGTAGAATCTCTCTGCTCTAAGCTTCTGGATTAATTCAAGATTTTGAATAGCTGAGGAATAGAGGGAGAGAAGGAAGGACATAATTATGTGACATAATCTTTCCCTTTGCTGCTTTATAACTATATAAAACACTTGGATTTAGCCTGCAAATCCCTGGAGAATTTGGGAGTATATGTTTTATTTCTTAGGTATCTTCCAAATGCTAGATGTGTTTTCCTTGCCTTAGACTGAAAGAGCAAGTGACCAAATTATTTCACTTTCAGGACAAAGGAGTGCTTCTAGATACTATAAAAAACACATCAGCAAAATAGTCAGGGGAAGAATCATACTAATAGCTGATTCTGGCTGAGATCAAATTGAGGGAGAAGGCAGGAAAGGGTAGATTGGGAAAATGGGAGTATAAATAATTTTTAGCCCAGAGTTCATTATTCTTATATGAAATCAAAGAATTTTATGGAATTTAAAAATATTTATCTTGGAAGAAACATTACCAACAAGTTGGCTTAAAACCTGAACCAAAGGTGATGGGGGAGTATAAGTGGTAGGGTGGAAAGTAATAACCCAAGCTATTACCTCTCCTTTTGCATGATTTCCCCTATCAACACTCAGGGGCTTAAGTATTAGCTTAAGGTTTTCATCCTTAATGCTGACTTCCTCATGTTTGTGGATTTCAAATCATACCCCTAAGATTACTTAATGCAGTTAAATAATCTGGTGTCTGGAGAATGAATACAAAATAAGACTCAGGAGAGAAATTATTTTTGTCCCTGGCTGCCCTCACTCTTTAGCCAGGAGTCCTCAAGATACCAGTAAATATAATCCTATATGCTCCTACTAATAACTGAGCACTGTCCAAGGGCTCTAGAAGTTTCATTTCCAAACACAGTACAGTGGAGAAATTGCCTTGAAACCAATAGGCTATAATTTCCCTTCCAGGTCTGTACCTTGAAGAAAAGGAGATTTTGACTTCAGATTACAGTCATTTTTTGTTTTTATTTTGCTTTTTTCTTAAACTAAACCACAAAAGTTTCAGGCCCAAAGAATCTAGGGAATACATTTGATACATGAATTGCATTTTTTTTTTTAGTTAAAGCTGCTACTTTTTTGGTCTTTTTTTCCCTTTCCTTCCTATTTAAAAGATATATTGTTACATTCCTAGAAGAAATACAAGTAAAAATAACTAGATTTGGAGTCAGAACATGTGAATTTGAATTGTGACTCTGTCTCTTACTTCTTGAGTGACCTTTGCCCTTCACCTCTGTAGGACTTAGTTTCCTTATCAGTGAAATAAAGGTATTGGATTAGATGGCCTCCTAACAGTACCTTCTAGCTCCAGATCTATGATTTTACAGTTTCAATAAAAATCTACATTTCCCTGTCCAAGGGCACAGCTCAATAAATTGCTTTCTTTCTCTGCTTAACTCTGTAAATGCCCAAGTCCATTTCTGTTTATCATTTCTTCCTCATTTTAAATAATTCTATCTACATTTTAATTCCTTCTTATTTAAATCTTCTCCTAATGAATATTTCTAACTGTGGACATTGAATAATTGTAGTGTTCAGTCTACTCCAGTAATCTCTTGGTTGGTACCATATGACTCATACACATTTGAAGGGATGGAGTTTTTTTTAAAGATTCCAAAGCTAGTGATAGGTAGAATCTAGTTACATTCAGCTAATATGTCACTGGCCAATCACACAGAAGGAAGAACAATTTCTTTGTAATACCACTGAGATCTGGAAGAATTAGAAACATGGAGTATGCTGGAGCCAGCTTATACAAGATTACAAGTCCATTTATTAAATCAGCAAATTGCAAATCAGGGTTTGATTTATTATTTTGTTGTTTGTCTCCCCCAAATAGATATCAATCAATTAAATAGATAAAAGATATTAAAATATCTTTAATAACACACACTGTTCTTGTTATTGAATCATTTTCAATCATGTCTAATTCTTCATAATCACCAATTGGAATTTTCTAGGCAAAGGCACTGAAAGGATTTACCATTTCCTTCTCCAGCCCATTTTACAGATGAAGAATCATAATAATATATATTAAATTTAAAAATCTGTTTTAGGTATTTTTTTTGAGAGCCAATTTTAAGCCTTCACTAACATGCTGTTGATAAAATCCAATATCATTTCAGCAATAAGAAGCAGATATGAGATTTCAATCCAACTCTTCTAACTGGAAATCCAGTGTTCTTTCCATTATACTATTCTGCCTCTTCTTCTGTATTTTAAATTTTGGATACTCTGAACTAGGTTGAAATAATTATTGTTTGAGTTGAAGCAAATCATTTCATGTACCTGGATTGCATTATCTTCAGGTGAGAGAAATGGACAGGATGATCTCTAAAGTTCATCCTCCAGGAAATCAGTGGCTTGCTTAAGTCTAAAGATAACATGATGCTGGGAAGAACAGTTATATGACAGAACCTGGATCCAAAATAATTTTGAGAGCTGAAAAATGATAAAAACATAAAAAGAATAAATGGAAAGTAATTCCCATGGGCATGAAAAAGTTCACAGATAGGTAAATGTGACTAGACTACATTCCCTGTGAAAAAGATCTGGATGTTTAAGTGGATTTAAGTGGGTCATACTATTGGTATGACAAGGCTACATTATTAGACATATGGTGACCCAAACTCAGGACATTATACATCAGTCATTCTCTGCCCTAGTCATACTATGTCATGAGAGTTGTGTTTAGTTCTATATATTATATTTTAGGAAAACTACTGGTAAGGTGGATCACATCAAGAGCTATTAACTTTGTTCTGTTTGAATCCAGAGGACTCAACTAACAGCAGTCCATCCATTCTTTCACCCAGTAAGCAATGGATAGAAGTTTCAGAGAGGAAGATTTGGCCATAGTATAGAGGAACACAACAGAACAATTAGTACTGTCTAAAAAATTCAAGGGGCTATCTCACATGCAAGTATGTTTGTCTATCATTAGATGTGGCAAACTAAGTCTAGACGACCACTTTTGGAAATATTATAGAAATGATTTCTATTTAGATAATATTAAGACCAAATAACTTCTGAAGCCCTTTCTAACTCCTTAGATTTTATGATTCTATTATTATGTCCATTTTACAGATGGAGAAGCTGAGGTTTGCCCCAACATGCAACTAATAAATAAATGATCAAGTCTCCCTACTTCAAATTCTTATAATCTTTTCACCGTAACCATCTCTTAGGACAAAGATTATTATTTTATAGATGCTATTCTCTAAGTTCAGTCAAAATTTTCCTGATTGAAATATATTTCTGGTGTAGAGAAGTTTCAAACTTTCCTATAATCTTTACCCAGTTACTAATATTCCTGTGACTAAGTCCTAAAAAAAAAAAAAATACTCATTCAGCATTCTAAAGATCAGGCACCAATACTCAATTCAACATTCTAAAGACCAGGATTCTGAACATCACTGCTAGATAGCATAAACTGATATAGGAATTGGTGTGTGGGGCCATTCATTTGAAGCCTAAAAATTCCCTACTGATGAATTAACCTCTTACTCTAAGTCTTTCTTATTTTTCTCAGCTCCCCTCTCTAGATCCTTAAGGACTATTCCTAAACACAGCAGTCCTGCTGTTTAAATAATCATAATGGATATATCATTTTGCAGTTTTTAAAGACTTCCAGGGTGACTTTTCTTGATAATGATCCCTTAATCCTTTTCCTAAAGAGTGAGCTAACTCATTGCTTCATTTGGCACATGGTTCTTGCATTGGTCTTCACTCAGACTGATTTTGCTCTGTATTTTGAAGTCAATTTGTATTACCTGCTAAGCCAATCAATGAAAAACATTACAAATCCCTTGGAGTATGGAAGTTTGTTGCTAAGCATTCTTGGGTTTTAAAGTTAGTCACTGGTTGAAGAAGAATTAAAAGATTGAGAGCTTTAATGGACTTTGTAAAAAAAAAAATTAGGGTTAACACTCATAAAAAGCTTTAAATTGCAAGGTATTTTGTTCAAAAGCAATTGAAGTACCCTTACCCCCATTTTATAGACAAGAAAATTGAGGCTTAACAAGTTCAGGTGACTAGTTTATGGTCTCATAGACAGTAACTAGCAAAACCTTGAACCCAGATCTTAATTTGAAATCTACCATTCCTTCCACTATGTTGTACTGCCTCAGTGAAGAATTCATTGGCATAGGATGAAAAGCAGCTAGGTGATGAAGTGGAGAGATTGCCAAGCATGGAGTCAGGAGCACCTGTGTTCAAATTCTGACTCAGATACTAGCTGTGTGATCCTAAGCAAGTCACTTAACTCTATTTGCCTCAGTTTCCTCATCTGTAAAATGAACTAGAAAAGGAAATAACAAACCACTCCAGTATCCTTGCCAAGAAAACCCCAAATAATGTTACAAAGAGTTCAACGTGACTGAACAAAAGGATGAAAAACAATCATTCCACCTAATTGCTCTCACAAACTCCTGCTCTCTTCTAATCAAAGACAGGTTTATAAAGCAAATTATAAAGTGACTCTAATCGGACTTTTTCTCTATCTCAAATATTCTATAATATAGTGTCATCCATTAGTGATCAATAGGTCAACTAAATGAAGATTGTCAAGGATATAGTAGGGGCATAAAGATATTAGAGACTATATTCAGGCCAAGTTCACACTGGAGTTTCTGGCTCTGTGAGTAAAAAATGAGTACTCTGGTACGCCTCAAGGCGCCATGGAATAGATTAATTATCTCCAAGGCCAGTGGTATAAGATCAAGAACTAGATTTGAAAACAATAATCGCAGAAAGAACTAAGTTCTTTTCATTATGATCATTAGAAAATAAACTTCCAGTGGAAGGGGCAGGATGCTTCTTTCATGGCTTCCTTTTCCTGGTGTGCAGAAAGATATTAGACATCATTTATAAGCAACTGAATCTAATGAGCCTTTATTAAGCTACCTACCACCTGAGTGCAAGACCTTGTGCTAGGTACTAGGTATACAAAGACAATGAAAAATGATGCATGACATCAAAGAGCTTACATTCTACTGGATCTTCTTTAGAACAATGTGGAACCTGAGACATCTCACTGTGTGATTTTTAACTGAATTTTAATTCTAAGAAGGGGAAACTAAGGTTCTCTCTAATTTTATGCATTTGTTTTCTTTTATAGTATTTTGATAACTATATTTCAATATCAATCAGCAATAAGCATTTATTATGCACTTTAATATGTATTGTATTAAGCATTTAGGATGCAAAGAAAGGCAATAACATGTTCCTTTGTCCCTGTATGCATATTCTAATAGCGGAGGAAGCAGACAAATAAAAAACTCACTCTTTCTGTTTGTCTGTCTATCTTTTTCTTTCTTCTTTTTCTTCTTCTTTCTGTCTCTCATTTTCTTTTTCTGTTTCTTTCTGTTTTTGTTTCTCTCTCTTTTTATATTTTTTGTTGTTTGCATGCATCTTGTTTTTTTTATCATTTTTCCCTTTTTGATCAGATTTTTCTTGTGCATGATGATAATTGTGGAAATATGTATATAAGAATTACACATGTTTACATTGGATTGTTTGTCATCTGGGGAGAAGGGAGGGAAAAAAATGGAACACAAGGTTTGCAAGGATGAATATTGAAGACTATCTATGCATGTGTTTTGAAAATAAAAAGCTTTAGCATGATAATTGTAGAAATATATATAGAAGTATATGCTTAACTTGGATATTGGATTAATTGCCATCTAGGGGAGAAAATGGGGGGAAAAGGAGGAAAAAAATTTGGAATACAAGGTTTTGCAAGGGTGAATGTTGAAAATTATCTATGCATATGTTTTCAAAATAAAAAGCTTTAATAAAAAAAGTTTTTAGGAAGAGAAAAAAAGAAAAGAAAAAGCTTTATTTAAAAAAAAAGAATCCAGTGTATAACCATAAAATATAACAAAAAATATTAATAAAAAATTAAAAGGGTACAATTCCTAAAATTGAAAATGATAGGAATTCAAATAAAATACTATTCTCTTCTGCCTTCATGTTCTCTATTGCTGTTTTTCACTACTGTGTCAGAAAAAGGTCTTATGAAGCTCTGCTCAAACCTCTGAGACCTAATTCCCCATAAACTGGTTCTATTATGCTTCTGGGAAAGGAAGTTATACTAATAATTCAGCCTCTAGTCCTTCAAGCCAACCAAATACTTAGGACAGCCTCCCTGCTCCCTTAAAAAGAAACCATCTCAGCCAACAAAAAAAAACAGGTGTAGCTTTGCACACCACAGAAGAACTATCTAAACCCCATGAGAGAAAAGGCATTCATAGGAATATCAGCGCCTCACTGGCAACTTCAAGTTCAGTTCCCATTCAAAGAGATTCTAAACTACAAGGTTGTGTTGTAGTGAATAATTCTAGAATATTAACAGGAAAGAGAGATCTGCCAGAAAAGGAGAAGAGTTGTGTTGACTACTTATGGACTATTAGGAAATGTTTCATGTGCTTTTCTTATGAGACTCCTTTACACACACACACATTCTCTCACACACACCCCAATTCTCCCTTCCCAACCACTGCCACTGCCCTCACCCCTCACACTTAATGAATGCTTAGTGGCTCACCATATGATTAAATAAAGACTGTCCTCTATCTGATACACATTTATCACCTTAAGTTATAAGGAAACTAGGAATCCTGTTATCCACATTTGTAGAAACCTAAACACAAACTATAAACAACTCATTTTGGAAGGTTTCCCAGATTAAATTCTGGATGGAAACATAGTTGCTCAAAGAAAGAAAGTGATAGGTTTCCTCTCATAAAACTCCAATCTTCTAAGCCTTCAAATTATCCAATTCATGCTGGGGACGGCTCTGATCACTGCAATCCATTCCTTAGGATAGAGAAGATGGAGGAACTTTTTTTGTTATCTCTAGTCTTTCCTTGGCTTTTGGTAAAACCTTAAATCAATATGAAAGCAAGTAAATTCTAAAATTTATTATTTATGTGTATGTAATAAATAGAAATATTTATGTGAATTATTTTTAAAATATATTTACATTTAAATTTATATATTTATGTTAAACTTTATTTAAATTAAAATTTGAAAAGTATTCATTTTTGAAAAGAAAACTTTATTCAATATATAACATTTTAGTATTATAAAGTTATTAGGTGTTTATCAGACTCAAATCAAATAAGTGATATTCTTGATTCTGTTTCTTGTCAATCAATAGATATATTCTCAAAGTAGTTTTTAAAAGAGATATCTATATAACATGTTCAGTCTCCAGTTTCTTTTTTATTAGGGGTTTGATTGAATACAGGACTGAGGATTCCAATTCACCAAGATGAGATAAAGAAATTAAATTTAATTTAGTGGAATTTGATTTTTTTAAATGGAATTAAAACCTTTTGTGCATGCTTTTTAAGAATGAAATATGTTTCTCCAGTGGTACAACAGCAATTTTGTGACCATCAATTGGAAGTCATTTTGGAATTTCTGATTGGGGAGTTCAATTAGCTGAATTTTCATTGGGATAATAATCAATAAATTTTTTTAGCTCAGTGAAAAAAAGATTTCATATCAAAATCTCATCACTTCATTTGGATCAGTAAGATTCATTCTTTCAGTTATCTGTCTCATAATTTCCAGATGCATTATAATGTTCTTTCTCTTTCTTTACTCTATCTCCATCTCCTCACCTTTCTCCCTCAAATCTACACATTTTTTCCATAAGTAGTATTACTTGTAAAATATTTCAATAAGGTAATATAGTTATCTATTAAATACTCTTCTATCCCTCTTTGATAAACTTTTCTCACCCCTCAGTCAAATGTATACCTCAGGTTAGGAAGCCTTGACCTAGGAAGAACTAATGGATAGCTTGAAACTAACCAATTTATTGTTGATTATCCTTCATTCTCAAAAAGGATCATGACATCAGGGAGGTGATGCTATATCTCACTTTCCCCTCCAGAGCCGTCTGAGGCCAGTGGCCAGATATAGATCAAGATAACTGAAGATGGTCCTGGATGCTATGGGTGACCTTGGCCTTTTAAAGCTAAGGTCTTAAACTAGTCTCAGTCTGATTGAAGCTGCCCCCATTCAGTGATTAAGGCTGGGTAGCACTAATTGAGGTAAAGAATCAACTCTTTCATCTAGACTAAATAAATAAATAAATAAATGTGTGTGTGTGTGTGTGTGTGTGTGTGTGTGTGTGTGTATCTGTATATATATTTCTCAGTATTTCTGACCAAATCAGAAATAACTGCTATTTATATTCAATCTAACTCAATCTGGACTCAAATAATGACAAAAGGGGGCTTGACCAGGAACTCTTAGATAGCCAGTCAATTTATTAGTGCAGCCCTAATCACTGAAATTTAACTTGGAGTTGTTTTTTGTCTTCTTAACAAGATCCTAATAGGCATTTCCTTATCCTACTGGGAGAGGCATGCATAATCAAAGGGCTTGCCATCCAGTAAACTCACCAAATGGATCAGGGAACAGCCCCCAATGGCTCTTTCCAAGGACTAGAAAAGAAGGGAAACTTGTCTTATAACAAGAATTGAAAAATGACTGACAGACAATCCACTTGCCAGTAATATCCACAAAATTTTAAGAGATCTAGAAATCCAGCACCCAAGTACCACCATAAAGAAGGGGCTGAGAAGTCATGGATAAAGTTGAAATATGTGACACTAGAAGCACTGTCACATCAGTTACATCACAGATTCACTGAAGTAATGTAGATTTCATAGTTGGAGGGGATCCTAGAGATTTTATAGATGAGGAAACTGAGGTTGAGAAAGTTAAAGTGACTTCTAGAAATTCACACAGCTATAGAAGGCAGCCCAGGTCTCCAAATTCTCAGATCAGCACTCTTTCCATAGTTAATAAGTAGAATCATTAAGTATGTGTCATATTATCCGATGGTAAATTTAGCTTGATTAGAACACTCAAGCCTGAATATGCATGCTGTCTTCAACCAGGAATCTGTACCTAAAGAACCGAGGCAGGATCCTCTCAACATCCTTCTTCCTTTGTGACTATTTATAGCACTTGACACTAATAACCATTTTTTTCTCCTAATCTCATTTCTCTCATTTCTGGATAGCCAGTCAATTTATTTGGGCAGCTCTAATCACTGAAACTTAACTAGGAGTTGTTTTTTGTCTTCTTAACAAGATTCTAATAGGTATTTCCTTACCTCTCTCATTTCTTGGTTTCTGTGACACTGTCATTCTTTTTTGTTTTTCACCTTTGTCATGCTCATTAATCTTGGGTATCCCCTAAAATTCTATTCTGAGTCTTTTCTCTTTTTCTTTCTCTCTGATACCTAACTTGGTCATTTCATCAGTAATCACTGGATTCAATTATCACCTGTATGTAAATGATTCCCAGATCTAGAGCTATAGCTGATCCATAAACATTTAAATAAGGATTGGAGATATGAGACTGGATAGCTGGGATGATGATGGTGCCCTTAATTATAGGAAAATTAGGAAGGAGGAAGAATTTTAGGGAAAAAATTGTGTTTTGTTTGGGACATGTTGAGTTTGAGGTCATCCAGTTCAAGATGTCCAATAGGCAAAAGATAAATGATAGAGAGATTCAGCCCTAATTTATCTCCCTGTCTGTCATCCTTGTCTGGAATGTCCTCACCCCTCAATTCTGCCTTCTAACTACCTCGGCATTCTTCAAATTTCAACTAAAATCTAAAAGCCTTTCCCAGTGCTTGTTAATTCTAGTTCATTCCCTATTTTAATTATTTCCTATTCATCCTATATATAATTTGTGCATTTTTGTCTTGTTGTCACCACCATTAGATCGTGAATTCATTGAGGGGAGGGATCTTTTTTGCTTCTTTTTACATTCCAAAACTCAGTATAGTGTTTGGTATATAGTACTTATTCAAACTCAAACCAAATATTCAATCTGTAAATCTGGCAAATCTGTTAGTTTCTACCTTCAAATATTTCTTATATATATCTTCTTTACCCACTACCACCTCTTGTATAAACTATTGCAATGTCTGTATGGTCTTCTTGCTTCAACTCTCTCCTAATTCCAATCAATCCCCTGATCAGGGCCAGAATGATCTTCCTAAAGCATATCTACTAGGTCACTTCCTTATTCTAGAAATTCTAATAACTCCCAATTATCTCCAGGGTCAAATATAATGTTTTTTGTTGCACATTTAAGACTCTTTGCAACCTGGTTCCTTCCAATATTTTCAACTTATACAATTGCCTTCCATGTATCCTATACAACATAAAGCTACATTGTTCAGCTTGCCGTTTCTTACATATCATACTGCATTTCCTATTTCCATGCCTTCCATGCTAGCTTCTGTGTCTGCAATGCTCTCCTTACTCATGTCTGCCTCCTGGCTTTCCTGACTTCCACCAAGAATCAGTTCAAATATAGCCATTTCCATCCCACTAGGTGTGAGCCTTTTTCTATGATCTCACCTTCCATCTGCTTGGTCTGTAACTTGTATGTAGCTGATTATCTACATGTTGTATTCCCCCATTAAAGTGGCCTCCTTGAGGGCAAAAAGCATATGTGCATGTATGTATGTGTTTGTATGTTTGTATATGTGTATAGATATATATGCATATATACACACACATAGATATAAGAGAGAGATGACAAAAAAAGTTTCCCATGATAGAATGCAAATGTCACTGGGGCAAAAACTATTCATTATTTGTCTTTATATCTCCAGCATCTAGCATAGAGCCAGGTAAATGGCACACACTAAAATTAATATTTATTAATAGCTTTCTAGAATTACAGGATTTTTTTTTAAGTTTTAGTGAAACACACACATATATAATGCATATGTATCTATATCTCTCTCCCTACATATATAGAGATATCTTATTGTACATCCTGAATGCAATGTCTAGGCACAGCTAAGTGGCTTAGAAGTTAGAACATTGGCTCTGGAGTAACGAGAACCTGAGTTCAAATCTACCCTTAGACACTGTATTACCATGGTCAAATCACTTAACTCTGCTTGCTTCCCTTCCTTCCCTCCCCCCCCCCAAAAAAAAAAATTCATCCCTGCTCTATAAGGGATATTATGTTAAATCATTGGTCCTCTGGAATCATGAGTGGTCATTATATTGATTATAGTTCTTAGAGTTTTCAAGGATGTTTGTTATTAGAATGTTATTATTGTATAAATTGTTCTCTGTCATTCTTTGTCAGTTTATAAAAGTCCTCAGGATTGTACATTTTTATAACAGAGATATTAACAGTGTAAATCCTTTTTCTAATTCTGCTTACTTCACTCTGTTAAGGGTCAACTTATAGTAGTAACTTTGATAGATTTATGTGTTTGTACTGAACTAGGAATTTTCTCAGTAGTCATTGTTCTATGATCTAGATTTAATCTCTCTTAAGCAATATAGCCTCCTTATTTGATGGGATCCAATATATCAAACATTGTATTAGTTATTACCATAAAGATTCCTAAGATACAGTGAGTTCCTTCCTCTTAACAGATTTGGAGTGTTGCAATTTCATCAACAGATCCTTAGTTGATTCCAAAAATACATAGATGCCAACTTCTTAGAGCAATGTTTAGGCAGAAGGGGTTAAGGATGTTGGACCCAAAATCTAGAAAAACAGTTCAAATCCTACAACAGACACTTTCAAACTGTGTGATTCTAGACAAGTCACTCAATCGCTCTCAAACTCTGCATCTTCATCTAGAAAATAAAGATAATGATAGCATCCACCTCACAATATTATTATGAGGATCAAAGAAGATAACATATACAGTGCTTTGCAAACTTTAAGGTGCCATACATACATATATATATATATATATATATACATACATATATATATACACACACACACATATATATGGTAGCTATTATCATCCTTATTCTAAAGGTGATAAGCAATTATTAATAACTTACAGAGAAATCCTATCTGTAGTCTTAAAAGATTTGGGCATTCCTAAGGAATGTTCTATCAACTCAGTTATTTATGAAGCAATTCTTCAGAGCTAGTTTCCTAGGAAAATTAGAAATACTTATTAATATATGATATTTATATTTCACCATAAAATTACAAAGTACTTTTGCATACATTTTCCCTCTTAATTCTCTCAAGAAGTAAGTAGTACAAGAATTATTATTTCCATTTCCATTATTTCCAAATGAGAAGAGAAGCTAAGAAAAATTATGGCTTGTTCAATGTCACATAAGCAGTAAGTAATGGAGCTGGGATTATAACACAAATTCTATCATTCTTCATTTCAAACTTTTTCCTCTATACCAACCTTCCTGTCATTCTCAATCAATCAATCTATAGCCAAGTACTTACTAAACACCTGCTATGTTTCCAGCTCTATACTAGGTTCTGAAGATGAAGATATAAAAACATGAAACAGTCATTGTCCACAATAAAAGCCTGAAGGAAACAACTTGTACATATTGAACAAAATACAAAATAAAATAGAAAGGAGTCAGAAAAAGCCTAATGTAGGAAGTAGCATTTATGTTGATTGAAGGAAACGTTGAGCAAATCAGAGAACTTGTTCTAGTTGCAACAGAGGCAAGAAAATATGATGTAAATTATAAAAATATAAATTTTAATAATGCAAAGGGTGTTTCATTTTATCTTAGCTTCACTTGTTTGGAAATAGAGGCTTATGAACTTAAATGTCAGTATTTAAACAAAATAAAGTTTAAATTTTTATCCCAAAAGGAAAAAATTCTGGATTTTTTTTTTACAATATTCAAATTCATGGGTTTTCTAGATGTGACCTAACTGACATTTTCTTCTTCAAGAGTTAGAAATAATGCAAACATCAACCAGGTGTACTATATGCAGTCTTCAAAAAAACAGAATAGGCTGTATGGTGTTATTCTATCAACTTCTAAAAAATATTGAGTACCTCTAAACCCTGACTGGGATAACCAATCAAGATTGAGGAATAGCTGTCTCCTAGAGGAAAATGGGAAAAGTAATAAGATTCTTGCTTTTTCTGGGTGAAGCAGGTACATTTTTGGAGGCAGAGGGATGGAGCAGATAACCCCCTCAGCATCCTTTCAAGCCCTAAGATCTTCCAGGGGAGGGGAATCCCTCAAGAGGACTTGTTTTTAACTAGTGGGCAAACTGTCGAATGACAGTCTTATAGACAGAGAGAAAAGAAGAGTTGTGTTTCTAATTAACATTCAGTGTCTACTATATCATTACAGAGGGAAAAGAAATACAAACTTAAAACAGCCTAGACTAATTATAAGCAGATATTTGGTAAAGCCATATAACACTGTTGGGTCTCTGTATACTACTCTGCTGTATTTATACATGAAATGTTATAAATAAAGACTAAAACCAAACAGTCAAGCCAAAGAAAAAGAGGGAGGAGAAATGCCATTGTTCATCTCTAAAACTCAACTTCTAACATATGCAAAACATATGAGCTAAGAAAGGCCCAGCTCAAAATTATCTATTCATAATGTAAATCTAAAAATGGTTTCCAGATGGATTTGGAGATGCTCAGTTTATCATTTGACCACATCCAAATGAACCCCTGATCCATGGCTGTGCATGGCAAAACTTGGGTTTTTCACTTCATCAGGATTATTCCTGGATAGACTACTGTGGTTCTTGGACACTTTATTTAGCTGGTCTCAGATACCATGGTGATTGACATTGGGCCTAATAACATGCCTGGCTTTTCTTCTCATCCTCCCCATAATTCCTGATCTGTTTTCCACCTCTCATCATCTTCTCTCCTTTGTTACCCTCTCTACTCATTCCATTACCATCCACTTGTCACTCTTGCCTGCCATCGAAAGAGATATCTTAACAGGTCAAAAAGACATCCTTAGTTTGGTCTCAGATTATAAGCCAAATTCTATCCTTATGGAAGAAAAAGAACATTACAGTTATTCCTTTCACATCAAGGGAGTTAGTTAGGCATGTGGCAACCTCACAATCTGGAAAATCCAAGTAAAATTTCTTGTCCCTCCCTTTCTATTACAGAAGTAGGGTTTTTTTTTGGGGGGGGGTTAAATTTTTTTTGGGAGGGGGGTTAATAGAGCATTTACAGATCTCATTGTAAAACTTGGGTTAAGTATTTATTCATAGATTCTGTATCATCTACCAGCTTTTGTATGTCATCTGCAGCTTCTGCAAAACACCCCAAAAAAGTCCTATTTGATTTCTTATGCCAGACTTGTGATATAATAAAACTGTGATGGGGAAGGTTGCAATGAGGAAAAGATAACTTTAACTGTTTTGGCAACCATGGTGATTAAAGAGCATCATGGAGAGATCACTGACCTTCAAAGTCAGAACATCTGACTTGTAATTCTGTACTTTACCCCTTGATAGTTATGTAATCACAAGGTTATTGAATCTAAGTGTCTTTTTTCCCATTAGAAGCCTTTTACCAGCCAGCTGACAGGATTTTTGAGTTTTTTGCCTCAAAGCAGAATAGTAATGTGAGCAGTGATTATTATTATAGTAGAGATGGAAGTGAACAAGGCTGTGATTTGTTTGAATGTATATGGGTGATGATTGGCTAAATAGATAGCTGATGGGTTGAGAAGAGGAAGGCAGGAGGAGAAACATGTCAAGAAAGTTGCTGTGTGTCAAAGGATGAAACAGATTAGAAAATATTACTTTAAATTCATTTTCCTTTGTAATTCTATTTTCATCTCTGAAACAGGACCACTGTGAGGGTAAATGCAAAGGAAAGAAACTATAAGGTGAGGTGGGATGCCAAGTAGTGAGAGCCTTGCCCTTGACCTCTACCTATTTCACTCTAAGCTAACCCTTACTTCCTCAGGGCCAGCAGTCAACAAACAAGTTCCAAATCTTCATGGGGTAGAGATGGGGAGAGAAAGTTTGGTGGAGAGGGTTTCCAAGCTGAGAGTTTCCTACATCATTTGAAATCATGGGACTGGGGGGGGTGAGGGGGGAGGGGAGAAAGAAATATAAGGGAAAAGTTTGAAGTGCTTAGAGATGATAAGGAAGAATGGATTTGGGTGGGGTGGAGAAAGGAAAGATTACTACAATAATTGCCCTTTTCAGTCAACTGCCCACTGGTCTCAGCTTCCTCATCTGGAAAATGAGGAAGATGGACTGGCTGACCCTGAGGTCCTTTCCAAGTAGTAACATTATGTGATCTGGCGGGGATTGCCATTCCAAAGGATGGTAACCAGCTGTGGCTGATCGGCACTGAAAACAGAGCAAAAGGAAATAAGATTAAACTGCAGCATCAAGGATTTAAGTTACATGTAAGGAAGAATTTCCTGGAGCTATAGGTTGTTAGTCACTAGGATAGGCTAACTGGAGAACTTGGGAAATTACCTCCCTTGGAGGTCTTTATAAATAGATTGGATTCCTAGCTGTCTGAGCTGGTTTTTCAGATGCAGAGCAGGTAAGCAGTTTGAATTGCTCCAGCTGCACTAGCAGGGTTGTAAGGTAACTTCTAGCTCAAAAATATTATCTAATATGACTTTCATTGGTCCCATTGGTCCTTCCTGATACTATGATTCTAAGCAACCTCAAATTCAATTAAACAATATGTGTTAAGCAACTACTTTGTGATATTAGCCTGTGTATTATATGAGATTGTCTTCAAGACTGGACAAAGTCATGAGAAAAGAAAAGTGTGAGAGAGACAGAGACAGAGAGAACAGAGAGAGAGACAGGAGAGAGAGAGAGAGAGAGAGAGAGAGAGAGAGAGAGAGAGAGAGAGAGAGGAGAGAGAGAGAGAGAGAGAGAGAGAGAGAGAGAGAGAGAGAGAGAGAGAGAGAGAGAGAGAGAATCTGGGCCTGAAGTTAGAGAGGCAATAGTCCAGACTAGCTGCATGACCCCAGGCAAGAAAATCAGGTGTAGGGAAAAGAAGATGGAATTGGGAGTTCAAAGACAGAGGTGGCTGTTCTACTTAGTACATAACTGGGGGCATTTGGGTAAGTCACTTGCTTCACCTCTCTAAGACTGCAATAAAAGTGAAAGCATGAAGGTAGAGAAAACCTTGGAATCACAGAATCAGGAATTCAGAGCTGGAAGGAAGTTTATAAATCAAGTTTAGTCCTCTTATATGACAGATAAGGAAACTGAGGCTCAACAGGATTAAGGGATTTGCCCAGGATCATATAGCTAGCAAGCATCTGAGCTAAGATTGAAACTCAAAACTTATGGGTACTGAGCTGGGCATTCTACTATGCCATGCTGACCTGAGTTCAAATCTTATTTCTCTAATGCTTTCTATGGGTATGACCTTGGACAAGTTATTTATTTACAATGTTATTTCTCCCTCTTTGAAGGTAGCTCCTTGACAGTAGGACTCACCATGTTAGTTCTGAGGAAGCACGTAAATAAATCCTTTTTCTTTTATTCATTCTGCTCTAGGGAGCTATAATTATAATTCTGTCATAGAGAAGCCTTTTTTGTTGTTGAGTCATGTCTGAATCTTTGTGACTCCATGGATCATTCTACCGATAGGTATTGGAATGGTTTGCCATTACCTTTTTCAAACACAGGTTATGTGATTTGTCCAAATTAACACAACTAGGAAGCGTTTGAGGCCATATTTAAACTCAGCTCTTTCTAACTCCAGGTCCAGCACTCTATCCAATGAGGCATTTAGCTGCCCACAAGAATACTTAAGAGACTTGCAACAAAAAGAGAAGTAAATAGGAGAGAAGTTTGCTTCAGTTTCCTCATGGGTAAAATGGGGATATCAAATAAGATAATAATTGCAAAGTACTTAGCACAGTACCAAACACAAAATAAGCTTTATGTAAATGTTAATATAAATATGAGGAATGTGGGCCACTTTTTGGTCCCTTCCAAGCTTTGGATCTCCCTCCTCCATCCTTCGCTTTCTCTTCCTCTCCCTTCTTGCATCCCAGCTAGGTAACAATAATGGGCCAGGACCTTCATCTCTTTTATACAAAGATTTTCCGTTTGGGTCTCCAGGCTTTCCTGATGATCTAGACCTGGCAAATCCCACACCCCCTCCCACTTTCATAATAAATCCCGCATCTGTGATATCTTTTGTATAATCACCTGAAGCCTCAGAGTATAAGTCAATGAATCATTGTTATTATGTAAACAAGAGGTGCCTCCCTGGCTCCCCGAGGAGAGACCTAAAGGCTCTGAGAACAAAGAACAATAATAGATCAAAGGGGCACCCAGGCCTCTGGGCAGGAGGAAGACAATGGTAAGGGAAAGATAAAACACTTGGGCTGCTCCAAAGGCCGGGACCTTTGGAGACCAACCTTTCTCCAGGAGCCTGAAGGAAAAAAGAAGAAAAAAAATAGCTCTGTCTAGAAACTAAAAGGAGGAAATCTGTCCCAGCATCTAGAGAGAGTAAAATCTGGACCCAGATTAGCTAGGCTGGTGGATCTTGCCAAAAATACCCATTATTTAGGGGTTCAGCATTATTTATAATTATATATATACAATATACCAAATATTATATATGCATATATTTATTATATTTATATAATTTAGTCAGTTAGCATGCATTTATTAAGCATTTACTAGATGCCAGGAACCTTGATAAACTGTGGAGCAACAAAAAAGCAAAAGCACAATCCCTCCTCTCAAAGAAGTTGGCTTCTAACAGAAGGAAGATTCAGCATGCAAAAAAAAAAAAAAACCCCTATTCCAACAAGTCACATGCAATGTAAACGGAGAGTAATTTCCAAGGAGAAGGTTAAGAGAGAAAGTAGGAAGAGATCCAGAAAGGACCAGCCAAAGGTTGGATTTGAGTTGGAAATGAGGGAGCAAAGCATTTCAGTCATTAAAGACAGCCTTTGCAAATATATCGAGATGAGTGATAGAGATTATGTGCAAGAATATATGCATATACTATAAACATAATACATGTATGACTATAGTTCACAATCACAATATAATAGGTGTGGGTCTCCATTTCTAAATAGAATATGTTGCTGAAGACCATTTCTTGTTTTTTATAAATTTTTTACTTTTCAAAATATAAGCAGAGATAGTTTTCAACATTCACCCTTGCAAAATCTTGCGCTCCATATCTTTCCCTCTCTCCCTCCCTATTTCCCCCCAATTCTGGACAGCAAGCAATCCAGTATAGGTGAAACATATGCAATTGTTCTGAACATATTTCCACATTTATCGTGCTACACAAGAAAAATCAGATCAAAAAGGAAAAAAATGAGAGAGGAAAAAAAAAAAAAAACAAGCAAGCAAACAACAAGAACAAAAAAGATAAAACTACTATGTTCTGACCCTCATTCTCTTTCTGGATACAGATGGATTTCTCCATCACAAGTCTATTAGAATTGGCCTGAATCACCTCATTGTTGACAAGAGCCAAGTCCATCCCAGTTAATCATCACATAATCTTACTGTGTACAATGTTCTTTTAGTTCTATTCACTTCATTTAGCATCAGTTCATGTAAATGAAGACCATTTCTTAAAGTGGATTTCCAAAAGACAAAGTTCTGACTCTATGTACACTATATCTTTCTGTCTTTTTAGGTAATAGTTAAAAGCAATAGGTTTTAGGGCACTTAAAAAACATAGAATATTTAAAATTTAGAGGCTGGAGCCAGAGAGATCAATTAGGTTATCACAATAATCTAGGCAAGGGATGATAAGGATGAACTAGAGTGGTAGCTGGGTAAACGAAGAGAAAACAGGACAGATTCAAGAGATATTGTGGAAGTAGGATCCACAAGTCCTAGTAACTGGTAAGACCTGAACTGGGGAGGGAGGGCACAGTGAAGGAGAGAAATAGTTTAAGGAAAACTCTGGAGTTACAAACCTGAAGAACTGAAAGATTAGCAGTATACTTGAGAGAAATAATGATTAAATTAAAGCTAGCTTGAGAATCTCTCGTGACTAAGTCCACATGGACTTGTCATGGAGTGATTTAGCACATTAGCTCACCTCCAAAAATGCCCATGAGAGCTACAGGGAAGAAGGTAAAGAGACTAAGACTAAATGTCTCCTGGAATTTCGAAGGGTTTGCTGAAAGAACAGAGTGAAATCAATAGTCAAAAGTCTATAGGACAAATTAGCCCTGGAGGGATGAGAAACTCAAAAACAAAATTTTGAAGATACAAATAATTTTAATGAGAAAGTTTTTAAATCAGCGGGCACTAAACTTTTTTTTCCATGCAACTCTGAGCAGTAAAAAAAATCTGAGTACATAAAACCCCTACCGCAGGGGACCTCAAACTACGGCCCGCGGGCCAGATGCAACAGCTGAGGATGATTATCCTCCTCACCCAGGGCTATGAAGTTTCTTTATTTAAAGGCCCACAAAACAAAGTTTTTGTTTTTACTATAGTCGGGCCCTGAGGGACAGTGAACTGGCCCCCTATTTAAAAAGTTTGAGGACCCCTGCGCCTAAGGGTTCAGTGGATAGAGCACTGGTCCTGGAGTCTGTAAGACCTGAGTTCAAATTTGACTTCAGATACTTGCTAGTTGTATCACCTTGGGCAAGTCAATTAATCCTATTTGCCTTAATTCACTGGAGAAGAAAATGGCATACCACTCCAGTATCTTTGCCAGGAAAACCCCACAGTAAGATCCACAAGATCATAAAGAATCAGACACATGAATAATAAATAATCAAAAATATCTTTTTTAAAAATAAATTATATATGTGTGTATTCATTTATACCTATACATAAATATGTATAGATAAGTATATACTACTGTACTAGTAATTTTGTATATTATAATTGTACTTCAGGAAATGTGGCACTGACCTCAAATTTTCTCCAGGGTCTCTCTTTTCCTGGACTAGGGCTAATTCACTTATCCCCACCTGCATTCATTTTCGAAGTTTGGAGTGGTTGGTTGAAGGAGCAGTCAAGCCTCTATAATACATTCTAAGAGGCCTAAGAATAAAGGTAGAGCTTACATATCCATTCATTAGCATAGTTCCTGAATTCCCATCAGTGTGCTTCCCATTTAAACAAATAAGCCAAAATGATTACTAACTGAATGAAACATTTACTAGATAAAATGCAAAATTAATCATAACATTCCACTGATAAATGTTGATTATGTATCGGTGCACTTGATGTCCATGGAAAACAATTGGCATTAATTCTAGTTAAGTGGAACTTCTGTTTTGTATTTCTCTGCTCTCCTGATAGACAAATGCACTTTTATGATATTTTCAGGCAACTAAAACATCCAATGATCTTTATTTTACCAAAGTCTTAAACCTGGTATTTGCAGATCTTCTCAGGTCTGCTTCTTTGGCTGGGTAATGAGAAAGCATTATACATTTAATGAAAAACAAACAAACAAAAAACAATAGTTCCCTTAAGCCTGAAATGAGGAGGAGATAGATAGATAGATAGATAGATAGATAGATAGATAGATAGATAGATAGATAGATATAGACAGACAGGTAACTGGATGGATAGACCCAGTAGATAGATAAATAATAGAGCAATCATTTATATTTACTATGTGCAAGATACTATGCCAAACAATGATGAAATAAATACAAACAAAAAAGAAAGTCCTCAAAGAATCATATCTGCTCTCTAGACTCTCCACCCCTATCCCTCAGCTACAAAATCAATCAATCAGCATTTATTAAGCATTTAACATGAGTTGGACACTGTGCTAAGCACTGGATTACCAAAAAAGTCTAAAAAACAGTCCCTGTTCTTAACAATCCAATAGCCACAGAAAGTAATGAAAGGCAAGACAGACAAGATTCTGAGGGGTCCTCATTCTCAAACTGTGTATGGTGTTATTGAGTAAAATTTCCTTTCCCTAGATAGCTCTTCAATAGCCCAGAGGTCTGCTTTCTCCAATCAGCTTTCAGTATCGAAGTTGTTATCCAATCAAATCAGATCCTTGGATGAAATCACAAACTTGCCTCAAAGTAGCTGCTTTTATTTTCTTCTGTCTCATCTACATTTCTATACTTCAGTCATCTTTTTAGCTCTATAGATTACTCAGCTCCATCAACTTCCAGTTTCTCTATGCCTTCTGATAATAGCTTCTACTTCCTAATTCATTACCTTTTCATATGACTTTTTAATTGAATTCTCTGCTTCATATTAGGCCCACTTCACTTGACTCACCTCTATCAGGTTGAGAAACCCCAAATCCATATTTCTGTTAGATATGACTCAAACGTCGATTTATAATTTTTCCCATAACATCTAACAATTTTTGATTGAACATGCAGCTGTGTGTGTGTGAAAGAGAGAATTGGCTTCTCAGAAACAATGCTGTGCACCATCAGTAAGTACTTTTGCCCTAGAAAGGAATTGCTTTCATTAATTTCCTCTACAGCTTGGATTTCTTCTTATGTGAGCGGTTATTTTTCTTTCTTTCTTTTTAAATATTTTATTATTTAATATTTTTCTCAGTTACATGTAAAACAACTTTTAACAATTGTTTTTAAAACTTTTCTTTCCAGATTTTCACCCTTCTTCCCACTTCCCACTCCCCCATTCCCTATTGAAAAGGCACATGTGAAGTTAAAGCTGTTGGTTTTCTTGTGAGTTCTCTCAGAACTATCTGTGTTTCTCCTTGAACATCTTTTCTTTTTTTTTTCTTTAATAATTATAACTTTTTATTGACAGAACCCATGCCTGGGTAATTTTTTACAACATTATCCCTTGCACTTACTTCTGTTCAGATTTTTCCCCTCCCTCCCTCCACCCCCTCCCCCACATGGCAAGCAGTCCTATACATGTTAAATATGTCACAGTATGTCCTAGATACAATATATGTGTGCAGAACCAAACAGTTCTCTTGTTGCATAGGGAGAATTGGATTCAGAAGGTTAAAAATAACAGTTTACATTCATTTCCCAGTGTTCTTTCTTTGGGTATAGTTGCTTCTGTCCATCATTGATCAATTGAAACTGAGTTAGATCTTCTCTTTGTCGAAGAAATCCATTTCCATCAGAATACATCCTCATACATTATTGTTGTTGAAGCATGTAATGATCTCCTGGTTCTGCTCATTTCGCTTAGCATCAGTTCATATAAGTCTCTCCAAGTTTCTCTGTATTCATCCTGCTGGTCATTTCTTACAGAACAATAATATTCTATAACATTCATATGCCACAATTTATCCAACCATTCTCCAATTTATGGGCATCTACTCATTTTCCAGTTTCTAGCCACTACAAAGAGGGCTGCCACAAACATTTTGGCACATACAGGTCCCTTTCCCTTCTTTAGTATCTCTTTGGGGTAAAAGCCCAGTATGAACATCTTTTCTTTACGTTTCTCACATAAATATCTTTTTTCTGTATCTTTTGGTAAATAAATTTTCTATATAAGAAAGGAGCAGCACAATACATAAAACCTAAAAAAAAAAAAAAAGACATTTTAAAAATGAGATAAAGATGAAACAATATTTGACCCTTGAGTCAATAGGAAGCCACTAGAGTTTATTGAATCGAAGAGTGACATAATTAAACTTAGTTTGAGGAAAAATCATTTTGTCAGCTACATGGGAGAATGGATTGAAGAAGAGAGAGACTTGGAACAGGTAGAATAATTAAGGGGCTCTTGCACTAGTATAAGCAAGAGATGATAAATACATAAAGCAAGATAGTGGTATGTTAGTAGAGAGATGGGGTCAAATGTGAGTAATAGAAAAGCTGAACTAATAAGATTTGGAAAGGTGGGGGTGAGGGAAAGTGTAGAGTCAAAAATGATACAAAATGTGTAAAAACCCCAGGTGACTGTTTAAATAAGAATGCCTCAACAATAGCAGGAAAGTTTGGAAAATGTGTAGGTTTATGGGAAAAGATAATATAATGATATCTGTGGTCCAGATCACAATTGATACATGTGTGCCCATCTTCTCTGAGTCACTCTATCCCACACAAAACGGAAGGGAATGAATATGTGGCTCTTTCTCACCAATCACTATCCTCAGAGACAGGACCTCTCATCTCAGGGATCCTGTCACAGCCACAAGGCGAACTAGGAAACAGAGATAAGTGTCACAATTATATCAATAGCATTTTGTCCAATTATAATCAAATATTAGTATGATAATTAATGACCTTTATACACTTATAACCAAAAATGACAGCCCTTCATGATCTACTATCATATTGAGAATGAAAAGAGAAGAGAAGATATTAATCCAGGATTATGCTGGTAAATGTTTAACAGCCAGCTCTTCAGGAGAGAAAATGTACATACAATGAATACACTTTTAAATTTAACCAGTATTAATAACATTTTCTCTATTTCTTTGTTAAATCTATACCACAGGGTCAAGATGGATCAAATCTGGCCCTTCATCTTTTTTTGTGCAGTCTATGAATTAAGAATGATTTTTTACATTTTTAGATAGTTAAAAAAATTGAAAGAAGAATAATATTTCATGAAACATGAAAATTATATAAAATTCAAATTTCATTGTCTGTAAATAACATTTCATTGGAATGCAGCCATGATTATTTGTTTACAGAGTTTCATTGAAATTCAACCATAATCATTCTTTTACATATTAGCATAGTTGAATAGTTGCAACAGAGTCCATATGTGATGTGTTCTTGTGATTTGAGTGCCATGGGTAGCACCATACATCTGACATTAAAAAAAAAAAATTACTAGTATATATCCATCATGTCAAAACAAGAAAAGAAAAATAAGCTTTAAATGCCAGACTTTTAAAGCACAATGTCTATGGATTGTTTGTTATAAAATTAGATAGCAAAGCATTATGTTTTTTATGCAATGACACTATAGTTATGCTTGAAGAATATAGTATACATAGACATTATCAGACTATTCACCCATCACAATATTCCTAACTCACAGAAAAGCATGGTCAGTAAAATTAGAAAATTTAGACTGGAATATCTCATCACTGTAAAATTCTTGATCAAAAAAAAAAAAAATGAACCTTAACCAAAGTAAGTTTTCAAGAGGCTCAGTTTTTAGCTAAGCAAGAAAAGTAAATTAATTAAATTATGTTTGATTACAACAACTGAAGAAATATGTCCAAGAAAATAAACTTAAAGCTATTAGCTTTCTGTCTCAATTAAAATCAATTGTTTGTGTATTGATACCAGTATTTAGCAGTATCTGTATGAAAATATATTTTCAAAGATAAAATGCATAAAATGTCATTACAAATAAGCTTTCAGATGAACATTCATAATAAATTTTGATGATAGAAAGCACTAAGTATGAAACTTAATTAAGCAAAATGTGATACAAAAAATTCCACTCTTCTCATTAGTAGACCTATTTTATAAAAATATACTCAATTATTATATTGTAATAATATAATATTAGTATTATATTGTCATAATGTGATATATTACATTCTTTTATTATTATATATTTATTTTGAATTTTGTTATTAAAATTGCGGAAAGGTATCATTTCTCTTATCTAAGTACCTATATAAATAATATCCTCAGTTTTGTCTCTTAGCCACAAAATATTTACTCTCTGATCCTTTACAGGAAAAAAAGTTTGGGGACCTCTGATCTAAGCAATCAACAAAATTACAAATTAAGCCCTAATTTACATCATTAGCTGATTTTTGAGTTGTACATCTTCCTAGTCAATGTGAATACATACACACACACATATATGTACATACATATTATATATCAAAGATATACTTGGCAAAAAATGAGAAGGGAAGACTCAAGTTTTCACAAATTATATTCTAATAGAGATGACAGCATTAAAGTCACAAAATTACTTTAAAGGTACAAAGTACAGAAGGCTCTGCTGTGCCTTTTGATTATTAAGAGAATTTTGTTCAATACTGCAAAATTCAGTATGAGGAGCTATTCCTAGTATTTAATAGGAGAAAATATAAGTCATCTTGCATTTGAATCGTCATGTAGTACTTTCAAAAGTCTGAAAGCTCCATAAAATAATAAGCCATCTTCTTAATACCATTTGTCTTCTGGCAATACTACAGAGCTTTGAATAAGGAACACTATGATCTTTAAAGAATCAAAATCTCAGGAGATGCAAAGGACAATGCAGAAAATTATGTATAATCGGCACAAATAAACTATAGCACATAGCCAAGGATGACTTCAGCACAAAGACAAAGGTAAAATATATCATTTGGGAGCTATCTGATTGAAAAGGGAGGTAAGTCAGTCTTGTGGATGAAGAAAAGATGGCAAATAGACAGTTTAAGTGCTGCCTTGGTATCTTCCTAATGTTAAAATAAACAGAGAAGTTCCAGCACAATAGGGTGGAGCCCTTATAGAGTATTTGAGAGAAGACATGAATAAGAGTTGCTTAGCATGAGAAGGTCTGGATGGGCTGACATCCATATATGAGAAGGAAGACCCATATTTATGAGCTTATAGAATCATTTTAAGTATTGAAATAATGAAGCCCTGTTAGACCAGTACACTATAGATATAGTTTACCTAGTTTTCAGCAAAGCATCTGACAAAGTATCTTTCAATGATGAAGATGTGGGTTTGATGACAGTATGGTTGGGTAGATTTAGAACAACCAGATCCAACAAGAAGTCATTAACAGGTCACAGTCAATGTCTTTGGAAAGAGGTCTTTAGAGCATAGCCTTAGACAGCTCTCCTTGACCCTGAGCTTTAGAACTTTTTTTATCCATCACTTAAAAGTCCTAGATGGCATGTTTATCAGATTTCTAGATTACCCAAAGGGAGGAGGAAGAGCTTTATAGATGAGAGCATCATGCTTCAAAAAGATCTTGACAGATTAGAACAATAGGTCAAAGCTCACTAAAATACATTTAAGATAAATGAAAGCAAATCTTATATTTCATTTCAAAATGTCAACTTAAATATGAATAAAGATACCAAATGGCTAAAGATTATTTCATTAAAAAAAAAAGATATGGAGTTTTAAAAACCTGCAAGTTTTAATATGATTCAACCATGTAATATAGTAATGCTTACATTAAGTATTGTGTCCAAAATAAGGAAGATAATATTTTCACTGGATTCTTCATGGGATCACAGACCTAGAGCTGAAAGAGACTTCTCAAGTTCCAAATATGTCATTTTACAGATGAAAAAATTGAAACCCAGAAAGATTAAAAGACTTTGTGGTATGCTAGGATTAGAGTCAGATCTTCTCCATTGTACCACATTCAGCTCAGTTTTGGACACCACCTTTTAGAAAGGACAACTTGGAAAGAACAGTAATCATCTAGTTCAACCAGTAAACCTCACTAATCCCCACTATAATATGCCATATGCTATTGCTGACTGTTATTGAACTTGAAATCCACTAAAACCCCCAGATATATATATATACCACACATTTTAAAGTTAAATCTCCATTATTAATATTTTCTCCATCATTTTCTTAAATTGATCTAAGTTGTCTCTATTTAATCCCATCTTCTTAGATTCAGCTTAGTTCTCCAGACTAAGATCTTTTTGGATCCTGATTTTTTTCATCTAACATATTAGTTATCTTCTCATCTCTATGATTATCTAAAAATTTGATTAGCATTCCATGAGTGCTTTTATCTAAGTCACTAATAAAAATGTTAAACAGCACAGAACCAAATGAAATCCCTGGAGTACTGTCCTAGAGACTTCTATTCTTTGAGTTCAGTCATCCTACCAACTCTGAATGCATCTAATTGTATTAGCATCTAGTCCACATCTCTCCATCTTTTTTACAACAATAGATTGTATTCAGAAAGACATGTGATGGTGAAGTGCCTCAAGACAATACTATATAAGAATAAGTTAAAAGAACTGGTTATGTTTAGTCTGGAGTACAAAAGACTTAAAGATGGCTAGGTGGTACAATGGAGACTAGAAAAAGTGCTGGATTTGGAGTCAAGAAGATTTTTTTCCTGAGTTCAAATTCAGCCTCAGATACCAGTTTTGTGATTCTGGGCAAGTCATTTAACCCTGTTTGCCTCAGATTCCCCCTCTGTAAAATGAGCTGGAAAAGGAAATGACAAACGCTTTAATATCTCTGCCAAGAAAATCCATATGGGTCACAAAGAAACAGGACAAAAACAATAAAAGACTTAAGAAAGATATAATAGCTATCTTCCAGTGTGTAGAGATTCCATCATGCAGAAAAAGGATCATAGTTGCAAAAAGGCAAATGTCGCCCTGATGTAAAAATAAACTATATATCTCAAAAAGTGGTGGGTTCCTCAGGGATTTTGTAAAGGAGTCTTGTGTAGGAACAGGCCAAATTTGATAACCCTTTCAGCTCAGGAATTCTGAACCATACCATGTTCGAGGCCAAACCCATAGGTGGAATCAGAAGGTTAGGATCTCTGAAAAGTCATCAATAAGATGGTAGCAGGTTAGTTTCCCCCTCACAAATAGCATCACCATCCCAATGATTAATGTCAAATAGCACTCCTCCCTATAGGAAGATGTATACCTTAAAGGAATGGTATGGGGGTAAGTGAAGGGTATCTTGTGGAATAGTTTACATAATGGGTTTATGCAACTTTCCCAGTATCAAAAAGGACAATGTGACAATGGCACCCCCATAGTTACTACAAGCTTCAACAAAATTCTCATTCAAAATTGACATGTACTATTGTTGATTTCTAACGTTTTGGAATAGGATTATATTATAATGAAGTCAGGTACATGATCCACATAAAGGCCTTTTAGGAGATAAATCAAAATTTGGTTAGATGTTCATTACAGGGAATTTGAATATCAAGTGGTGAATATCTAGATCTTTGGATTACCTAATGTCCCTGATATCTTTCACCATTTCAGTTGTTGTTCATCCTTCATTTCAAAGACAACCAATGGCCTTACAATGTATGTCTTGACTTGTGACTGAATTGGGTTTTAATGAAGCAAAAGTATACAAAGTTGTCAGCCTCACTCTCTCAGTCATCAAAATCCAGCAGCAGGATAAATGTCTAGATGATTCACTATTGCCCAGTATGGAGCTGCATCTTCAACATCTGAGAAAATACCCATGGAGATCTTGGACCAATTTTTTATGGGATGATTTTTATGAAAGATTCATCAATATTTTCACATCAGACAGAAATAAATGTACTTGGTATAGGAAGTATTGACTTGGCTCCTTTGGAGAAAAGACCAAATATGATTGGTATGTCTGGGGGTTATTCCAGATAAATAACAAAGCATCTCTGAAAGGTGCATCGGGGCTATTTAGGACTAAGAACTGATCTTAAGCTAAAGTATTACATCAGATCCTAGATACAGACACAGCTAATAGTGGTAAATTGTGTTGGGTCACACAGCTTGTATTTCTTCTTTCATTCAAATCTAATTCTGTGACTCTATTTGAGGTTTTCTTAACAGAGATATTGGAGTGATTTTTCTATTTCCTTTTCCAGCTCATTTTTTACAAATGCTGAAACTGAGGAAAACCAGGATTAAATGATTGCCCTGAGTCACACAGCTAGTAAGTGTCCTAAGCCAAATTTGAACTCAAGAAGATGATTCTTCCTGATTACAGGATTGTTATTGTTGATGAAAAAGAGGCTCACCTAGTACAGAGGAAGCATTTCCTTTTGCATTGAAAAGAGCCTTCCAATTGGTTCTGCTCCTATTATCTAGACCTAAACAAATCTCTTCCAGGAGAAAAATGTTGACAATGTTAACTCAACCCTAGCTGGAGGGAGTGAAAAGATTGAAACAGAAACCAAATATCTGACCTACTTCTCCCAGCAACTCACTCTAAAAGAGAAGGATTAAATAGCCATAGACTAGAAATCTCTGGCAATCAAAGATTTCTTGGATACCTGACATCATCATCTTGAACAGAAATAGCATCCCATCACAGACACGAGAGATATCTGTTGCATTTTAGGGAAGCCAGAATCTTGTCCTGCTGAGATGTCCACTGGACATGACTGTCCTCAGATTTTTTTTCCCTACAGATGGTATACCTGCTATGGACCAATAATCTAGTACACTCTAGTACTACAGGAGCTGATAGAAGGGGATGGAATACAGCCAGGGCTGTATGTACAATTTTAGAGGTAGGAAAACCCAGGGAAGCTCCCCTGATTACTGCTATAAGGAATGAAAGATAGTAAATAGATTGCTTGTTTGAAGAAAGTAACATAAGTACATCATTGGTAGGAGGACTGGTAGACCCCATCCAAAGATGTTACCTGGGTATGTTCTGCACTCTGGTACAATTCCAAAGAATAAAAAAGCTGCCAAGGACACCATAATGATTCCTCTTAAATCTAGTTTCTCTATAAGCACCCAGTCCCAAATAGGTCTGTATTTTATCATAGACATACTATTGACCAATATATTCAATGTATCCAATATATCCACTATATAGATACAATATATTCATGAAGATTGGTTACTTCTCAAAGCTTTGATATCTGATTTTTTTTAATCTAAGATTAGTTAGCCCAATAAATGACAGGTCACTATTTTTTTTAAGAATTGAGGGTAACCAAAATAATTGTATAAATATGTATGCATATATTAGATTTAACATATATTTCTACCATGTTTAACATATATTGGACTACTTGCCATCTAGGGGAGGGAGTAAGGGAAAAGGGGAGAAAATTGGAACACAAGGTTTTCCAAGGACTAATGTCACAGAATCACCTATGCATATGTTTTGAAAAATAAAAAGCTTTAATTAAAAAAAAAGAAGAAGAAAGTATTGAGGATACAGAGTATAAAAACAAAATCATTTAGATATAAGTACAATCTGCAACAAAATCCTTCAAAGGTTTGTAGAAAAAACAATTTACCTATAAACAAGCAGAATAAACAAATTAAAGGATAATTCCTGCAGCTACATGTTGTATCTATCACTAGATTGAGTATCATATTACAATTTGTAGTTAGCACAGTGCCTGGCACACTGTGAAGAGTGCCCAATAAATGCTTGTTTCCTTCCTTTCAAAAACAATGCAATCTACTCCACATTAGGAAACTAGACATTCATTTGCAGCTTCCTATGAATATAACCATGTGATTTCAAAAAGTTCAGGAAAAAAAAAAAAAAAGATTAGTGACTGGCCACAGATCTTAAAAATTCACAAAGTATAGGAGATTTTTAAAAAATGAAATTTTTAGTATAAAATAAGCAATCATCTCAGTGAAAGAAAAGAGACATTGAGAAAAGTACAATATGGCCCCACACTGATCAGCTAAGATTTTAAAATTACATATCCAAAATCGGAATCAGAGAAAGTAATTACAAATGAATATCTAAGTTTAACTTAGACTTGCAAAAATATTGTAGAAAAATTGAGGCCCAGAATGACAGAATCTTGTGAAAAATATTTCTTATTTCCATGATTACATTATTGTGGGTTCTCTTTCCATTGATACAGATTTCAACCTTTCTCTGTCTGAGTAATAGTTTCAGGACTCCGTGTGGTCAAAAAGTCATCATTTGTGGTTGAGGCCAGTTCCAATGATCTTGTGATGAAGAGAGCCATCTACACACATTAGGAGATATTTGCCCTAAACACATGAAGACTTTCCCCAGAGGGATGGGTGGATGAGAACAAATTTGTTCCAAAGACCATGAAGCAGACACTCTGGAGTGCTTAAAACTTGGTCAGTTATCAAAGGCACCAAGGCCATCACCAGTCACCTAGATTCTTATCCTTGCATTGAATTTCAATGACTCAGGATGACAGTGAAGCTGATGACTTAGTGAACTCTGCATTCAATTTAATCCAATTAACTCACAAGTCAAATCATCATCCTGTGATGTCATTGGTCCTCTTCAAAAACAAAGGACAAACAATAACACCTGTGTCCAGCACAGTACCTTACCCATAGTGGGCGCTTAATAAATGTTTGCTGAATGTTTACAATGAATGAGTCAATGTCAACAAAAGAGGGAAAAATAAGAATTGTTTAATTTCTGTTTTTCCTTTATAGGACAATTAGGTACACAGTAAATAGGAAAACAGTCTTAGAGTCAGAAAGACATCTTTCTGAGTTCAAAGTTGATTTCAGACCACTTACTAGCTGTATGATCTCGTCCAAGTCACTTAACCCTGTTTACCTCAGTTTCCTCATTTGTAAAATGAGGCAGAGAAGGAAATTGCAGACCATTCTAGTATCTTTGCCAAGAAAATCCCAAATGAAGTCACAAAGAGTAAAAAAAAAATGACTGAAGCAAGTGAACAACAAATTATTTCTCCATCATTGCTACCAAAGAAAATGGTCTTCATAGTAGAATGGGTAGAAAAACATGGCCAAGAGGGAACCAAAACCCAGTGTGGGAGAATAGATGGTAACTGATCAAGTTTAGAGAATTGTACATTTCCTGTTCTAAATGTATTACTACTTATTAATAGAATGTAAAGGTGTGATTTCTGCAAGTATCTTTGAGGAGATGTGGCAAGATGAGAATTAGGGAAAGTCCCAATTTTCCAAGGAAGGAAAAAAGGTAAATGTTATAGTCTACAGATAAATAAGCTTAATATATCCTCCAAGGCAAAATTTAAAGAGATCATTAAATGGGTAGTTGCCAAGTATACTCAATATATGTCAACAGTGTGATGTGGTAACCACCCCCTCTTCTCTCAAAAAAATTAATACAATTTCAGGCTGCATCAATGGAAAACAATTTTTCCATAATAAGAAAAGCAATAGCCTCACTGGATTCATCATAAGTCAGGCCTGCCTAACTAAAATGATAAATTTTGTCCTGGGGGCCACACTTTGAGAAACATTGACAAACTAGAACTCCTCTGAAAAACTATGACAATAATAATGGGGAAAAGACTGGAAAGCCTGCCATATGAGGGAAAAGTTGAAGAGACTGGGAATGTCTGGCCGGGAGAAGGGCAGATTTGGCAGGACCATGAAAGCTATCTTCAATTGCATGAAAGCTTGTCCTATGAACTCATTCTGTGTAACTCCAGAGGATAGGATTGGAACAAATAAGCCAGAAGTCATAGGGCCACAGATTTCAGCTCAACATAAGGAGGATTTTTTTTTTTTTTTTTTAACAATTACAACGATCCTTAAAATGACAGGGCCTACTATGGAAGTTAGTAAGTTTTCCAACACAGAAGATATTGAAGCAGAAAAAGGATAGCTATTTGTCAGAGGTGTTATAGGAGATGTAGCCTAAATTTGGTGGGAAGCTGTGCCAGAAACTTTAAATCACAGCATATAGGTTTGAAAGAAAACCTAAAAGATCATCTACTACTACATCCCAATTTTACAGATGAGAAACTTGGAAGCCCAGTGTCACAGGTAGTAAGCATAGTTAGAATTTGAAACCAGTCCTTCTGATTTTAGAGCCAGTACTCTTTCTATCATCTCATATTCTATCAAGATCCAAAATTCTTGGGTGAGTGACCTTAGGAAAAGTAAAACCTGATATACTACCATGGGGTTTTTGTGTTCACATATCTTTTTTGGTCATTTCAATTACATCCGACTCTTTGTGACCCCATTAGGGGTTTTCTTGGCAAAGAGACTGAAGTCGCTTGCTATTTCCTTTTCCAACTCATTTTACAGATGAGGAAACTGAGGCAAACATGGTAAGTGACTTGGACAGGGTCACACAGCTCATGAGTGTCTGAAGTCAGATTTGAACTTAGGAAGGTGAGCCTTCCTGATTCTAGGCCCTGCCCTCTATCCACTGTGGCACCTAACTGCCCCAGGTTTTGAACCTTATTAGTGTTGCTCAGTCAGTCAGGCTGAAGGGGAAATCTGTAGACACCTTTTTGGAGCTGCTGTGTTGACTTTTTAGAGCTAGCAATCACCAGCATGTATACGTGCCGAACTACAGACATGAGAAGTAACAGCATTGGCGTCAAGGCCAAAACCGCCCTGGGACATTTCAGTCTGTCTGAGCCCCAGCAGAAAATTCTTCCTCTTCCCCAGTTCAAATTTGTGTCTCATAACTATTTCTGGGATCCCACTGGTAGATAATTCCTGCAGATGGCCCTGCTGTGAATTGTCTTGGTTAATTAGCTCTTACTTAGTTCTCTACTATCAAAAATAATTAACAGATGCCTTCAAATTCCAAAAGCATTCATTAGAACCTCAAAAAAAATTCACATCTGTACATATGTGTTACTATCTATTACATATGTATATATGTATGTGTATGGGGTGTATTCTGTTCATATGCTAATACTGCTCATGTGGCATTGAAAAGCTATCAATACAGCATGACACTGTCCCACATGTTGAGAAGAGGAGGAGAAAAGCTCAGAGTTGAAAGGACATGGCTCCTATGGTAGTATCAGATGGATGCTCATTTATATCCAGCTGATAATCATCAGCATGGAAGAGCCTCAGCTGGATTTTTTGTGTAGGAACTACAGGATTCTACTCACTTGTCTCGGAGAAGCATAATAAACTTTGGGAGGGTCAGATTTCACATTCAGGTCCACATACAATCCAATGACCCTTGGCTTAACAATTCTGCTATTCCATCGTGACAACAATTTTCATTTGTTTTTTGGAGTTTACGTTTTTATCCATTTGTTGATTTAATTCATAAAATCCTTATGAAATTAGATTGTAAGCTTCTTGAGGGTAGGGTCTGCCTTTGTTTTTCTTTGTATCCTTAGTGCTTAACACACTGCCTGACAATTTAATAAATGCTTATTGACTGACTGCCTATATTTATTAGCACAACAATAACCAATCATCTGAGTGAACTTTCAAAGATTGATCTCAGCCAACAGTTAAGGAAGAGTTGAAAGGATGTAGAATGGGGAAAGGAAATGTGTTATTAGCCTAATGGGATATTTGGATGGTTTAAGCACAATAGTAGCACAGTGTTTTTGATAGAAGTTGAGTATCACAGACTTATTTAGTTTAATCTATAACATGACTATATCCTAAAAAATCTAAGGGCTTACCTACTCCTAAGATTGACCTACTCTAAGGAATAATTAGAAATTAGTCCAAGGATTTCAGTAGTTTTTCTTGATTCTTTTAGCCAAGGCAATTAATTTAGATCTATTTTCCCTTGAAACCCTGAAATCATGGGCATTAATCTAGCATCTAAGTATCCAACCACACTTAAGTTTAACTCTTCTGATCACTTATTTTTTATGTAGTGCGATGGGCACCAGACAGGGAAACACAGAAGAGCTCAGTAATTAGGTTCTTTTTCCTAGAAGCTCTGTCTTCTGTCCTCTGGTCATCCCTGTGCCTTCTGGACTACACTTTACTCAATTTCCTGCCCTTTTCTCTTACCCTAAGTCCTGCCCAAGTCTTTTGTTAAAGGCTAGGAAAAGATGGGTCAACTAATCTTATTAGCAGAAACTATGTCAAAAGAGCTGCTATCCATAGAGCAAAGCTAGAGGAGGGACATAACCCTTAGAAAGGAAGAACTCTGTGAAGCTACATGCTATGGCAGATGAAGCTCTCACTGGATTTGTTACCTAAAGACCTGCCTTCAAACTTTAGTTCTCTTCATTACCTATATGACTTTGGGCAATTAAATCACTTTATCTCTCTGGGATTCTTCATCTATAAAAGAAAGGAAGATAGGTTAGATTATTTCTAAGTTCTCTCCCATGAAGTTTTGCTCACAGGAAATAGAGAATGTACCTACTCTGCACCGATGCCAGATTCTTTAATGTCCTCTTAAAGACTGGGGTAAGGGGAAAACCATGTCATATGGCCTGAAAGAAACTGACTTCTATAGCTACTTTATTCTAATAGATGCAGTATGCTTCCTTAACTCAGAATGGAAGCTGATGTAGCAAAAAAGTCCAGGAATCTGAATTCAAATCCTACTTCTCCCAGCAACTAGCAGTCCTAGGCATCTTGCTATGACTCTTATTTCCTCATCTGCAAATTTAAGAGTTTAAATTATGATCTCTAAAATCTTTTCCAAATCTAACATTCATTTATATCCCAAATATTCTTTCATTAATAACATAGAGGGCAGGGTATAATGGCACACACCTAGAGTCTGTTTCTAGGGGAGATTAGAGCTCGGAGGTGTTATAGAATGTGGAAACCAATTTCTCTTTTGAGAAGAAGAGAAAGAGATGAGGAAGAGGAAGAAGAGAAGGAGAAAAAGAGAAAGGAGAGGAAAAAAGAGGAGGAGGAAGGAAGAAAGAAGAAACAGAAGCAGAAAAGAAGAAGCAGACAAAGAAAAAGGAGAAGGAAGGAAAGAAGTATTTACTAAGCACCTACTATGTGCCAGTCAACTCGCATACTAAGTAATTTGCAAATATTGATTTGATCCTTCCAATAACCTTGAGAAGAAGGTGTTATTATTATCCTCATTTAACAGTCAAGAAAGAGGAGACAGAACTAAAATGACCTGCCCAGACTACACAGTCTAATGCTAAATTTGAACTCAGATCTATACCACCAAGCTACCTCTAATTGGAGAGAGAAAAAGGGAGTACCTAAAAAAAAAAAAAAAAATCAAATTTGAAGGTACACAAGGGCCTTCAGGGAAATGGTCCCCTTTCCTGAGCAGGGAACACTGCCCTGAAGCAGGAAACTAATGGTCTACAGGCTTGTTCCCACAACAGCCCACAATATGGCAGTTTTAGTGACTTCATGAACAGATACAGACTTGGGTGACCTTTTCCTGTCAGAGAGTGATGAGGAAGATATTTTATTCCTTGCACACATAAACAATAAACCAACAGGTTGTTCAGAATGTGATCATATGGCACAGCCTTTAAAAAAGGGAATATAAACAAAAGAATTGAAGTCATGATATTTGTAAAAGAGACCCCTTTTCTGAATCTCCTTTCTCTCAGACAAGTGTTTTCAGGAGTTCTTTCACAGTAGTAGCTGGGCGCTGTGAGAAACTCCCACCCTTGGCTCTGGGAAGATGGGGGGTTGGGGGAAGCAGCCTCAGCTTCTCTCAATCCACCCCTAGGCCTGTCCTCCTCCTCCTCAGTACCACCTCCGTCTTGGCTCTTTCCCCTGCCTCCCTTAGGGTTGTGGATCAAGCAAGCTAGCTCAGATCTGCCTTATTTGCACACTAGCTTCAGGCATGTCAGCCAGATGGCCCAGAAACTTCCCCAGCCTGCTCAACAGGCTAGAGCAGTGGGGCTCCCAGCTAGGGAGGGAGGGGGGAGTGGCAAACAGAACCTCTCTGTGTGGACAGAGCTTCTTTTGAACATCCCAGGAGATGCTGGGAAATTACAAGTTACTACCAAAAAAAAAAAAATGAGGTCCTCCCCCACCTCCACCCACCCCAACACCCACATTTCTAGTTATGATCTGCCTTTCACCTGGGAATAAGCCAGCCTGGCTGAGCAGGGGATGCTTTGAACATCTCTGAGTTTGTTTCAACTGGTTCAGGATTGATAAGGTCCTGAAACACATTTTTATCTTGAGCCTGCCCCCTCTTTGTTCCTAGCCTGTTTAAAACCCTGGGTCTCTTCAGGAAATGTACTTCATGTGTTTCTGATTCATTTCTATAAATTTCAATATGATTCTGGCAAGCAAGAAGGAAAGCCAGGTGGCAAGAAAGATTTACCTGAGGAGATGCTACCTTGCTCCCACTTGTTCCTGGAAGGGTATGAGTCTCTTTCTGGTTTGTTTGTTTTTTTTAAGTCAATCAGAGTTAAATGACTTTCCTAGGGTCACAACATTGGTTCATTCTTGCAGATATATTTCTCTTTTTAGTTCAGAGACTTTTCCCCAAGTTAGGAAACTTCTGAGAAGTCAGGGCAGTACTAAACCAAAGCTGGGAACCAAGTTCAGCCTACATTAATCTGAAATGGTTCCAGACACTTCAATCCTTGTCTCAGTCTTAAACCAAGCAGGGAAGAAAACTGGACTCCTAAATTAGTCCACATACCATCACTATCTTTCAGATGACCTCTAAGTTACAACTGAAACAAGGTTAGACTTGAGCTACCTCAACAGACATCTGAGCTCCTCAGTCTACAAGGATCTGGCCCATTTTATAGGGAGGTATAAAACAGTGTGCTCTTCATGGATAGAATGAATAGGGCCCATCTGCCTGGACTTCTGCCTTTTGAATTCTTACTCATAAAGCAACAAGAAAGATATACAGAAATGCAGTTTTAACCAGATCCTATAACCTCCATTGTCTGAAATTCCAAACTTTCCCAAACACCTTAAACCTATATTTCCCAAATTAATTCTCTTAGTATCATCAATGACAGCTAGCATATTTTAGGCTCCTTCTAGGTGCCATGGACTGTCCTCAGCTCTTGGGATACCAAGAAAGGCAAAAATCTGGTATTTCCTCTTAAGGAACTTACTCAGTTAATGGAGTACGAGATTCATTTATGGAGTACTCCAAACTCCATACATATTGGATACTGTTAAATGCAGACTATGAGAAAAATCCAAGAAAAACTGAAAGAAAGCCCCTGTCCTTGGGTACTTGTCAAGTAAGATAGAGATAAGATACTAAAAAATAAATAAGAATGCAAAATGTGGTACAAAATAAGCTTTGCCTACATTGGACACTTGTGTTTTCAATAGTTAGGATTCCCTACATTGCCTTTCTTCCTCCCAGCCTCCTCCCATAGAAAAGAAGAACAGAAAGAAAGGAGAAATACTTAAACTGCAACATAGATGGAAGTAGACAACTATTTTTCTTTTTTTTTTAAACATGTTAATGTCACATTCTAATAAGATTATTCATGTTTCTTCTAAATCAATGGGTCCCAAATCTCTTAGATTGAGGAACAATTCCATGGATTACCCTACTCTATTCATTTCAACCTGCAACTGAAAAAAATAGGAAATAAAATCTCAACAGAAATATTAGGAATCCTAGTGCTAAAATGAGAAATCCATGAGGCATCTTGCTGTAAAAGAAAAAAGAAAAAAGAAAAATCTACCAGTTTTATAGATGGAAGACCTAAGAGGCAAATCCTTCATTAATAACAGCTAAGATTAATGATGTCTAAGATGTCATTTCCTGACATCAGCTATTTTTTCTGGCTGTCCCCCATACCTGGAAAACTCTTTTTCCTCCTAATTTCCCAGGCTTCCTTCAAATCCCAGTAGCCTTTTACAAGAAGCTTTTCCATATTCCCCTTAAGATAAGTGTCTTCTCTCAGTTGATTATTTCCAATTTATTTTTGTTTGTACTCATTTGTTTGAAAGCTATCCCCCTCATTAGATCACAATCTCCTTGAATTCAGGACACTGTCTTTTGTCTTTCTTTGTATTCCCAGAATTTAGTATAGCGCCTGACATGTAGCAGGCTCTTAATAATGATTTCATCTCTCTTTGACTCTAGATGAGCATTTAATTGCTCTCTGCCTCAATTTTCTTTTCTGTAACAGGAAATAATGATTTTGAATTTCTCAAAGCTATTTTGAGGAAAACTGTACATTAGAGAAATGTCAATTATTGCTGCTATTTTTATTTATTTTAAGATAGCATTGTGGGGGCAACTAGGTGGTGCAGTGTATAAAGCACCAGCCCTGAAGTCAGGAGGACCTGAGTTCAAATCTGACCTCAGACACTGTGTAATCCTGGGCAAGTCACTTAATCCCAAATGCCTCAGCAAAAAAAAAAAAAGTTTTGTGGCATGTTAATAATACTAATTTATACTAGAAACAAAAGTAGAGACCTGGTCCTAAATATTAGCATCTAAGAAGAGAGCTAGAATGCCAGACCTGGGGTCAGGAAGACTCATCTTCCTGAGTTCAAACCTGGCCTCAGATACTTATTAGCTATATGACCCTGGATAAGTCACTTAACCCCGTTTGCCTCAGTTCCCTCATCTGTAAAATGAGGTAGAGAAAGAAATGGCATGGCACTCCAATATCTTCACCAAGAAAACCCCAAATGGGGTCATAAAAATTCCAACATAATTGAATCTACTGAACAATAACAACAAATTATGAGAGAGAGTTTGCATGGCATACAATAGTGATGTCAAATTCAAATAGAAACAGATCTCTGCAAGTTGCATAGTGACTTAGAAAACCACAAACTAAAATTACATTTTTATCCATTTTGTTAATTATTTTCCAATTACATTTCAATCTTGTTTGGGCAGCACTCAGGAGTATTGAATAGAGAATAAAGAAATAGCCTGAATTCACATCCATCTGACTGTCCCCCACACCTGGAAGACATTAATTTAGTCAGCACTTGGGGTACTAAGAAAGGCAAAAACCTGGTATCTACCTTACACAACTTATGGGATGCTAGATTCATTTGTGGAGTATCTATTGAGTACACCGTATTCCATTCTATTGGATACAAGATAGTGCTTGGCATCTAGTAGGAGCCTTAAAAATGCCAGTTATTGTTGAGGAAGGTAGAGAATTTACTTGGAAAGTGTAGGTAAAAGGATGTTTTGGAAAGTTTGGACTTTTAGACATTGGAGATTATAGAATACAACTGATTAAAACAGCATTTCTTTATATCTTCCTTGCTGCTTTATAAATTGAAGAATTCAAAAGGCATAAATCCAGGTAGATGGGCCCTAATCTTTCTATCCATGAAGAGCACATTACTTTATAACTCCCCATAAGATGGGCCTGGACTCATAAACTCAGGAGCTCAGATTTCTGTTGGGGTAGCTCAGGTCTAACCTTGCTTCAGTATAGAGTAGAGGTCATCTGAAAGATTCATATCCATCCTCTGAAACATACAGACCTAGTGTTAAGGCCCTTAATTGGGCAAGTCATTTAATCTCTCAGTGTCTCAAGCAATTACCTACAACTATAAATTGAAAAGTAGGTGTCAGTCTGCCTTGGTACAATTTCCTCATCAGGAATACACTATACCAATGAAATCACTGATTCATTTTTTTTAAAAAATAATGACTGAATCTTATGGTAGAAACTCAGATAACTGAGGACTTAGGGAAGGCTTTCCAAAAATGAAGAGTAAGGACTGTAGCCCAGCCAAAGAGGAGGCAGGATAGGAACAAAAAGGTAATAAGACAACAATAGATAGAGGACCAGCCCCAAGTCAGAAAGATCTGAATTCAAATGTATGATGCTTAGAAGCTGTCTGAAGTCACTTACTCTCTGTTTGTCTCAGTTTCTTCAACTGTAAAATGGGGATAATAAAAGCATCTCCTTCCCAAGTTGTGAGGACTAAATGAATTATTAATTGTAAAGTATTTAATACACAGTAAGCACTTTGTAAATGTTAGTTGTTATTATTATTGTTGTTGTATTATTATTATTGTAAAACTAGAATGTAAGGGTCTTCAGGGCCGGAATATATTTTTCTCCCAATGTCTAATATGTGTTCGGTTATTTTTTCAGTTATGTCTGCTTCTTGGTAACGTCATCTGGACTTTTTTTTTTTTTTTTTGGCAAAGATACTAGAAGGGTTTTGCAGTTTCCTTCTCCAACTCATTTTACAGATGAGGAAATTGAGGCAAACAGTTAAGTGTCTTGTCCAGGGTCACCCAGCTAGCAAATGTCTGAGGCCAGATTTGAACTCAGAATGATGAATTTTCCTAAATACACACCTGGCATTCGATATATACCAGCTGCCCTGGTCTAATACTTTATTTTTTCGGGGGGGGGGGGGGGGGTGTGTGAGGAATTTTTCAGGCACAGCCAACTCCTAGTAATTCCATTTGGAGTTTTTTCTTGGCAAAGATACTGGAGTGGTTTTCCATTTCCTTTTCTAACTCATTTTAAAGATGAAAAAACTAGGACAGAGTTAAGTGACTTGACTAGGGTCACCTCAGTTAGTAAATGTCCAAGGCCAGATGTGAACTCAGGAAGATCCATCTTTCTTCTTTCAAGCCTGACACTCTATCTACTAGGAAACCTAGCTGCCCATCTGAAACATATTAAGTGCCTAATAAATGCTTGTTGATTTGATAGATCTTAAAACTAGAAGAGTCTGGGGCAATTCGGTGTGCAATTGATAGAGTACCAGCCCAGGAGTCAGGAGGACTTGAGTCTAGCTGTCTGATGCTAGACAAGTCACTAATGTAGATTGTCTTGCAAATAATAAAAACCTGGAAGGGGATCCTCCAACCTCCTCCTAGGCATAAGATTTTGTGCTTAAAATGAGAAAACTGAGCCCTAGAGAAAAAAGGGGCAAAAAGTTATCCTGAAATAGAAAGTGATTCAGTGAAGTACAGAAGGGCTTCATCCCATTCTCAAACAACTGACAATATCTTTGGAACTGAGATGACCTCACACTGGAAATGATCTCCTAATCCATAGGTTCAAATATCAGTCTAGTAAACTATATAAAGAAATGGGAGTCCTCCACCTGTTAGGGCATTTTGGATGCCCAGATTCCTTTTCTTATGTCTGTTCCTCTAGGAGCTTTGTCTAAAAAATCAGTAGTAACATCTCTGGCCCTGAGTCTTTGTTAAATTGTGGTACTTCCTGAAATTCTGAGGTTCACTCCTAAATCTGGATTAAGCAGCAACAACAGCAGACACACTATCCTGCATGTGTTCAGGCCCCAAGCTTGAGGTTTGCTGGCAGGATCACATCATGGCAGCTGCAGGCTGCTGGATGCTTGTGACTATTTGTTGAGATTTAAATTAATATATTTATAAACACCTACTATACACAAGACACTGTGCTACACACTGATGATAAGAAAGTAGAAAAACAAATTCCACCAAAGGAATTGAAGCCCATCCAAACTGCTAGAGGAATGGAGTTTAACACATTTCCATATCACGTGGATTAGCCTATTCCAATCAAAAATCTGACTATATAGACCCAAGGTCAGAGGGTGGGGTAGTCCAGTGAGCTGAACAACGAATTCGAAATTTGTTTGCTCATTGTTCTAATATAGTTTTAGGCACTAACTCTCTGTGTCCACATGAGCCAATCCCAAAACTTCATGAGGATTTCAATGCAATCTAGTTTGCAAAAAGTAACCAGGAGAAATTCCGAAGAATGGCAGTCAAGAATCTTGTAAAGAGTTAAATGAGTAGCAACAGTAACCCTTAGCATTTATACAAGATTTCCATATATCAAGTCTCATTTAGCCCCATAATAACCTTGTGTGATATGAAAGAGCAAGAATAATTATTAGCATCTTTAATACAAGGAAACCCATGAGGCTGTCACAGAGAATCAGCAATAGAGTCAGAACCAAGTGCTCCTGATTATCCAGCCCCAAACTTTTTCTACTGAACTACAAATTGGTGTCAAAATCCCCAAGCAATACTCTCCAACACACCAGCAGAGCTGAACCATAGGAAGGACAACAATGGGGAAGGAGAACATTAGGAAAAGAAATAGGAGATGAGAGGAAGAGAGAGAAGGTAGGAAATAAGAGGAAAAGAGTGTAGAAAAAAGACATGAAAATGGCAGGCAATAACATACCAACAATGGCTTCAGAGTCAAAGATGAATCCAGAGCCATAAATGTCTCTCCTTGTTTTCAAACGCCTACATTTCTTTTTTCCAGCCTCTTCTTTTATTAACATTCCAGGGAAAACCATGTGTGATAAACTATACATCTCTCAATTTTCAATTTAAGAAAAATTAAAGTAATAATCTTACACAGGGCCCAGTTTTTGACGCTTCCTACCCCCAAAATTGGTTATCTTAGGTGAAAGGACAGATACCTGTGTGGATGTGTTGAGGCTTAAACATGTTTATGTGACTCTGTGATGGCAGACTCTGTCTGACTCCTTTCCTGAGGGCCAAGATTGCATCCCTCACCTCCATCTGGATATTAGGACTTTTATCTTCCTGAGCCATACAAAGGCATCCCCAAGCAGCCACTGAAAGAAAAATCTTGCAGAATTTTAGTATAACCTGTAATTTACCAGACATTACATTGCATCCCTGGCTATCACTGAAGACTGAGCTTATGGCAACTTGGACTTAGCACCCTTACCCGCATCACACTCCCTTATGGAACAGAACAAAGTATGTGAACTAAGTTATCCTTCAGTAGGAGAGGGCAATGGGAGAAATGTAATACTGATAGTCCCCTAAGGAACATCTTCTTTGACTTAAAAATTGTAGTCAAAATGACGAGAATCTGCAGCACACACACTAGTTTTTAATGGAAGAAAGTTTAGCCCCAGGGGCTTTCCAAAAAAGGAAGCCTTCAGTAAATCATAAAATAAGTATTTATTAAGTTCCTACTACATACCAACTATTATGCTAAGAACCGGGGATACAAAAAGAGGAGAAAGACAGTTTCTGCTTTTGAGGAACTCACAGTTTAATGGGAGAGACAACAAACAAACAAATATGTACAAATAAGTCATTGGCAAGAAAAATAGAAAATAATTAACAGAAGGAAGACACTAGAAATAAGAGCAATTGGGAGAGGCTTCCTGTAGAAAGTAGGATCTTAACTGAAACTTGAAGAAAGTCAGCAAAGTTAGGTTTTAAAATCAAAGCAGTTTCCAACTGCAACTTGGCCCTGCCTACCCTATATAAACCCATAAGTCATACTACCTATATATGTATTATATGTGCCAACTGAGGGGCTCTCACATACCATGAGAGTAGGGATAGAAAACACAATGGCACAAAGAAAAGAACACCGGATTTGGAAGCAGAGATGGTTGTTCAGTCATTTTTCAGTCATGTCTGCTTCCATGACCTTATTTGGAATTTTCTTGACAAAGATATGGAGATTTCCTTCTCCAGTTCATTTTACAGATGAATAAACTGAAGCACTCAGGATTAAGTGACTTGCCTAGGGTCCCATTGCTAGTAAGTGTCTGAGACCATATTTGAACTCAGGAAGATGAGTCTTCCTGATGCTAGGCCTGGTGCCCTAGCCACTGTACCATTCAGCTGCCTCAGGTTCAAATTCCAACTCTACTAAAGTCACCTGAATGACATTGGGCCAAATCACTCAATTCTTTCTGGATCTCAGTTTCATCTTCTGTAAAATGAGCACGTGACTAAAAGATTAAAATGACTCCATCCCTTCCAGCTTTAGCTCTATAGATCTTTGTCAGAGCTCTTTTCAAAATCAGTACATAAAATTATATTTGTCCTGTAGTTAACATGCTCCACATTGGTCCATGGGTAAGAACCGGTCTATTTTAGCATCTTGGCTGCTGCTGACTTAAGTGAGTTGCTCAGCTTTACTCAGGCCTGTATTTTTGCATTAGCCAAAAGTGCAGAATGAGTATTCTCAGACTGTCCAGATCTGCGAACGAAGTTTGGAGGCAGCCAGGTTGAGACTGACAGCAGCAGGTGCCCAGTTCATCCAGTATAACCCACTTGAGGCCTTTCACTTTCCCTGAAGATCTCTTGTTTTAGGAATGGAAACCCCTGGCTCTGGTATATCTCTGATACATGGATGTATCTGATCTATATCTTGTAAACATCTCAGAGGGAGCTTGCCGAGGTGGGCTGCTAAATTTAACTGCCAGGTTCCAGGGCCATGTGATGAGGCAGCCCAGGCCAGCTTGCCCTGTGAGTTAGTCAAGGGGGTTTAAATAAAGGCTCTCTGATGGAAAGGATGATAAAAGTTCCTGTTATTCACTGGTGAGCTCCTCGAGCCAGTTGGTCCAGTTTTTACTGCTGTGTTCCAGCAGTGTTAATCTCATCAGCACTCTCTCACTGTTTCCTGTTAGCCTATTAAGGGGAAGGTACAAAGGGGCCAGTGGAAAGAGCTTCTGGTTTGCCAGTCAGAAGACCTGAATTCTATTCCAAGCTCAGTCTGTTCCCATCTCATTGCATGACCTTGGGAAGGTTATTCTCTGTACCTCAGTTTTTCTATCTAGAAAAAAGAAAAGTAATGAGTATTTATAATAAAGACTTTTCAAAGCAGCAATCAACAACAAAAACTGAAGGTTCTGTAATTATAATACTAATCTCAGAAGAGTTGAAAATAGTGCACTTTCCTTCATTGCAAAGGTAAGGACTATTGCATATGCTCTCAGTCATGTAGATGCATTGCATTAGTTTTACTGAATTGATACTGTTTTCTTTCTGATTCTTTATTCTTCCATGGGACAGCTCCAGGAGTATTGTAAATGTAAAGGCAAATTTTTGTAAATCTTAAAGCACTATATATAAAGGCCAAGTATTATTATTGTTACTATTATTTATTATTATTATTACTATCTTCCACTCATCAGTCATCCAGTCCAGTGATGTCTTCATTTTTTGAACTTCTACTATATCCCTGTTGAGATCAAGCAATGTTTGTGGGGCAAGACTGGACTGTGCTGGTAAATGTTTAACAACAAGCTCTAAGGGAGAAGGAAGAAAATGAACGCAGACACTCTGAAATTAAATCTTCCTTATTAGCACTTTCTTAAATCAAGACAATCAATAAAACAAAGCAAGTTCTGATATGCAGGTTTCTGAGGTAGTTATATTTTCATTGAAAATTTAACAATTGACTCTCCAGCATACCCCTAGATGGCAAATGAATGAATGAATGATAAATCATTCATGGTTTGTCATGTGCCAAACTAGGGATGGAAATAATAAAGAGAAACAGACTCTGCCCTCAAGAAGAAATGACACGTAAAGAAATAAATAACTAGAGAAATGTATTTCCATCTAGAAAGTCAAGGAATGATAGGATGGATCCATAGGCCAATTGTATTAACTGACCCTTTCCAGACAAAGAGGTAATATTTGATTTGATTACCTTTCCCAAAGCAAGAAACAAAAAAAAAATTGTTTTGAAGATGTGAGGGTGGGGAGGGAGGGAGTCAGGTAAGACAAACCCCAGAGTAGATTGATGACCCAGTAGATAGAGTTCCAAGTCTTTAGAGGAAAGAGGACCTTAATTCAAATATTATCTCAGATACTTATTAAAAGTGTAACTCTGGTCAAGTCACTTACGCCTGTTTGCCTCAGTTTCCTCATCTGTCAAATGAACTGGGAGAAGGAAATGGCAAACCACTCTTATAACTCTGTCAAAAAACCCAAATGGAGTAACAAAGAATTGGACACAAATGAAATGACTGAATAACAGTAAGACTGGGCCCAGAATGGCAGCAAGATGGTGAAGCAAAAAATGGGGTTGGCTTGATATACTGGGTGTCCTCAATTTGGAAAACAATGCCCCAGAACAGGAATATTAGCAGTAGCAAGATAAAGTAAGAAGAAAGGGATATAATCAGAAATCAAAGTTATGTGAAAACAAAAATATCAATTAGAAAATTGAATTTTCACATTCTTAAATTCTTTTATAGAAATACAAAGTACTTAACTTAATTATTATTAATGCAAAAAAGGTATCTCAACAACATACCAGGCAACTAGATAACCAAGAGGAATATCATAACTGCCCCACCACTCACAAGATCAACAAAAATTAAATATTTTTTTATGATTATTCCCTATGAGACTCCCACAAGTGCCAACTCCAAATTGCTTTTAAAGCATTCATTATTATAACTATTTCCCAATATCAACATCCTCCATATTTTTTGGTAGCATGTATAGCACACACTCCAAAGTTGACTATCCCAACTTCCACTCAAATAAGCAGTTTAAATCCCAAAGGATAGTAGCCTACTTCTCTTTTGAGTTTACAAAGAGTTGAGTAGTTTCTATTACTATGACACAAGCTCCTATTGGTGTGCATCCTATTAATTTGACAGCCAAAATTCATGAGTTTTTAGAAAAGAGTATTTTGCAAGTGGTAGTGTAAGAACAGTAGCTACAAAAAACATGCCCTCCCCCCCCAAAAAAAATCTGCTATATATCATAAACTTTTTTACATATTCATCTACTTTTTCCTTACACTCTAAGTCCTTGATCTCTGGGATTACTACATGATCTTCATTTGTCTTAATAATTAACTCCTTAAGCCTGGAAAGATTTACCTGAACTGACGGTGAGCAAAGTGAACAGAACCAAGAGAATATGGTACACAGCAACAACAAGATTATGCGATGATCAACTGTGATGGACTTGGCACTTTTCAACAATGACTTGATTCAAGGCAATTCCAATAGACTTGTGATGGAAAGTCATCTGCATCCAGAGAACTATGAAGACTAAAGGTAGATTAAAGGATAGTATTTTCACTTTTTTGGGTGGTGGTAGTGTTTGCTTTTTTTTTCTCTTTCTCGATTTTTTTCCCTTTTAATTTGATTTTTCTTGTGTAGCATGATGAATATGGAACTATGTTTAGAAGAATTGCACATGTTTAACTTATAGTGGATTGCTTTCTATGGGGGGGGGGGGGGAGGAGAGGAAGGAGGGAGAAAAATTTGGAACACAAAGTTTTGCTAAGGTGAATGTTGAAAACTATCTTTGCAAATATTTGGAAAAATAAAAAGCATTATAAAAAATAAACTTCTTAAGTACCTTTGAGTCTCTCCTCTGAACCTTCAATTTTTCTCAATTCTCCCTTCCATCTTAGAGCTTAAAACTCTAATAATTCTTTGCTTTTTAGAGAGAAAGAAAAAAGAGACAGAGACAGAAAGACAGAGAGAACAGTGCCAAAAATTACTATTTTCTATATAATCATGTATATATCCTTATGCCTGGTAAACTGTAGAATATAAACCAATGACATTGGTATGTGTCATTAATATAGAAATACCTATATTATGAAGTAGAGGCAATTGGGATTAGTGCACAGTGTGCTGGACTTAAAGTGAGAATGAATCCACTTAACTCTTCCCTCATACCCTTACAAGTGTCTCTTTATATAAGTCATAACACCTCTTTCAGAATTGGTTTCTTCATACGCAAAATAGGAATAAAGAAATAAATGAGATAATAAATATAAAGAACTTTTTAAAACTTAAAAATACTATACAAATGTTATCATTATTATTGTTGTTATTGTGATTATTGTAATTTTCCAGCTCAGCCACATAATTGAATTGTGATAGAATTTTGTCGCAATTAATGTACTCCTAAAATTACATTCTCAATCTCAAAATACAGAATAAAGTAATTATGAAATTAGCATAGAGAAAAATAAGGTTTTTTGGCCCAGCAGGGCAAGAAGGATGCAGTCACACAGACATCACCTCCACCCCCTTTCTTCTAGCCCCAGGTCTATTTTTGTAATGTTTAAGGTTAAATGATGGCCCAGGGATCAAATGTTGAAATGAGAAAGAATGAAAAGAATGAGAATGATTATAGAATAACAGAATCTTGGAATGTTGGGATCTAGAAGGTCCCAACCTCTAGAATTACCCAGTCCAATCCCTGCATCTTAGACTAGGAAGATGAAGGCCTGAGAGGCTGTTACTTACTCAAAATCAGAGTTCTTTCCTCTTATTACTGGATGACAAGATGTAGAGCAATCAGGAATTCAGCTCTACATTATCTCAGCTGTTTCACTGTTAACAATGCAAAAAGCATACACTTAAGTAACTTTCATTACCTCTAGCTAGTTCTATAACTTTATTACTAGAAATTCAAATCGTATTACTCTACTCAGAGATAACTAGGCTCTGAAAACTGGTTTATAATAATCCCATTTATAAGGAACTGATTTGTAAACCAGGATACCAATTTCATAGGCTCCTAAATTTATGGGTTATTCCCCCCATTTAAATGCAACTCCTTGAAAGCAGAAACCATCTTTCTTTCAGATTATATTTGTATACACAGAAATTGGGCAGCTAAGTGATAGGGTGGATAGAATACTAGACTGAAAGTCAGGAAGACTCATACTTACTAGCTTAGTGACCTGTCACACTTAATCATTTTTGCCTCAGTTTCCTCATCTGTAAAATGAGCTGGAGGAGGAAATGGCAAACCACTACAATATCCTTGTTAAGAAAACCTTAAATGGAGTCACAAAGATTCAAGCACAATTAAACAATAATAGTTGGCACCGTTCCTGGCACAAGGCAAGTATTTAATAAATGTTCATTGATTTTTTTGTTGACTGGAATTGGAAGGAATCCATTAAGTCTAACTGTCTTGTTTTATAGTCGAGGAAAATCTGAGGTCATATAGCTAGTAAATATCTGAGGCAGAATTAAAACCCTGATCTTCTTGGCACTAAATTCAACATACTATCCATCTCACCAAGTCATCTTTCTTATTCAAGTTGGATGAGATAAAAAATGATTTCATGAATATAAAGCTGATTTTAGCATCAGATAGAGCTAGGATCAAGTCTGGCTTCTGAAACAGATTAGTTGAGTGCAAGGGGAATAGGATGATGAATGCAAATTCAACTGTCAGTTGTCCTAGTCATTGTAACTAATTCTTATAAACCATAGGAGTTGCTGATCTGCATGGAGGAAGTTTCCACACTAGAAGTTTTCTACCAACGAGATCACAGGTCTAGAACCCTTTCTTTCCTCCTTTCCCTTCCCTCAAAATGAGACTCAGACCTTCCAGATGTTTTTAATTATTCAGAAAACCATTTTTTATAGTAGAACCATTGTAGTACAATGGAGAGAGCACAGATAAAGAGTCAGCAGAGATGAAGGTTTGGATCTTGGCTTTCATATATATACTGTGTGACTCTCATTTAGATCGTCTACAAAATGGAAATTGTAATATGAATACTTCTTATTTCTTAAGGTTGTCATGAGAAAAATACCTTTTAAAAAAGCATTGTATTTTTCCAAATATATGCAAAGTTAGTTTTCAACATTCACCTTTGCAAAACCTTGTATATCCAAATTTTTCTCCCTCTCTCTATTTTACCCCCCTTTCCAAGACAGCAAGCAATTTATTATAGGTTAAACATGTGCAGTTCTTCTAAACATATTTCCACATTTGCCATGCTACACATACAAAAAAAAAAAAAAAAAAAAAAAAATCAGACCAAAAGAGAAAAAAACATGAGAAAGAAAACACAAACAAACAAACAAATAATAACAACAACAGCAAAAGGTGAAAATACTATGTTTTTATCCATATTTTCCATAGTTCTCTCTCTAGATGAGGATGGTACTTTCCATCATAAGTCTATTAGAATTATCTTGAATCTTGTTGAAAAGAGCCAAGTCCATCACAGTTGATCATCACATAATCTTCTTGTTACTTTATACAGTGTTTCCTGGTTCTATTCACTTCACTTAGCATGATTTCATGTAAGTTTTTCCAGGATTTTCTGAAATCAGCTTGCTTATCATTTCTTATAGAAAAATAATGTTCCATTATATTCATATACCATAATTTATTCAGCCATTCCCCACCTGATGGACATTCATTCAGTTTCTAGTTTCTTGCCACTGAGAAAGGGCTCCCTTTCAAACAGTTTTGCACATGTAGGTCCTTGAGAAAATACCTTCTAAACACTAAAGCACTCTATAAATTTGTTTTATTATTACCTAAATACCTCAACGGAAGGAAAAAAGCCTTTATTAAATACTTACTATATGCCAGGCCCTGTGCTAAGGACTGAGGATACAAAAAGATGAAAGGAAAAAAGAAAGAAAGAAAGAAAGAAAGAAAAACAGTCCTTGTTCTCAAGAAACTTACGTAGTAATGAGGAAAAACAACCTGAAAAAGAGAACTGAAAGAAGGAGGGAATTGAGAGAAATGAGATCCAGAAGACAGAAAGAAGGCTGGGAGGGGACTTAAGACTGGCTTAGGCTAGTCAACAAAAGGGGATGGTCTTTGCAAAGGGATATTCCAGGTGGAGAAAACTATAGCTCTAATTGAATGTTTCAGGGTGAAGAGGATCTAAGCATGAAAGGAAACTGGTCAAAAATGATTTAGGCATAAAAATTAAAGCAAAAAGTATTGTGGAATCTTCAGGAATAATTCATCAGGACTACATTAGGTCCCTTTTTTACTCTTGGTACAATTTTACAGGAAATAGACTACTTATGTCTATCATGTGTCATTTTTCTCATGTTTTAAACTCTATAAAGATCTTTGTGCTTGTTCCAATAACATAATTTTCAAATAGAATCTTTTTCCTAATTTTACAGTTTAGGGAAATAATATGGAAATATGCAAGAGCAATGAGTCTGAGATTAGATCCGTGGGTTCTGATTCTGTCTTTGGAGTAGATAATTCAGGTTCTAATGTCGTCTCTGGAGCTTACTGCCAGTGTAACCTTGGAAAAGTCCCATCTCTCTGGGCCTCATCTGTGAAATAAGAGGTGAAACTAGCAGGCCTCTGAGATCTCTTCCTGGTTTTAGTGTTATGTTTATTTTTCATTGATTGCATTTCTGCTGAGCTGCTTCCAGATAGCATCTAGGGAGGTGCCTTCATCTCCTCAGCAAGTTATCTATGAATCACACTCTAGGAGATAGGACTTTGGAGACAGCTAATCCCATCCATGGCTTTTGGATCTCTAGCCTATCAGTTGAACACTCCTTCCTGATCTTGTTCCTGCTTTAAGTGAATTTTGGGCCCCTTCTAGCTCCTTCCATAATAGTATTTATTATTATTTTAAAAAAAAATTATCTCCACATGGACGATTATTAAATTGTTTTAAAAAAAAATTTCACCAAGAAGAGCATCTTGACATTATCAACATAAACTATCAAACATAAAGGAACCAGACTGGTAATGAATTTTTTTTTTATTAAGTCCCAGGTCTAAATTTTCCATTAGTGAATTGATACAAATGGGAAAGAAATAAAAACTTACTTTTTGCCAGACATTAAACACTTTTTATAAATATTATCTCATTTGATCCCTTACAACAACACTGAAAAGTAAATGCTATTATTGTTTCCATTTTACAGTTAAGGAAACTGAGGAACAGATTAAGTGACTTGTCTAAGTTCATATGTCTTGTAAGTATCTAAGGCTAGATTTGAACTCAGATTTTCTTGACAACAGACCCAGCACTTTATCCATTGTACCACCAATTACCAATCCATAAAATGATAGATTAAGTGTTATAAACTATCTAGAGGCCATTAAATCTAATCACCTTATTTTGTGGATGAGGAACCTGAGGCCCAGAAGGTTATGTAAATTATCCCAGCTCATATAGCTCATAAAAGTCTAAGACAGTATTTTAACTCAAATCTTCCTGACTCCATATCCAGAGCTCTATCCAAGTATGAACTAAGCATCCTTGTTAAGTTTGTTTTCCATTAGACTGTGAGATCCTTGAGATTAGAGAGTTTCTTTTTACTTTCTTTCTATCTCTAGAGCTTAGCACAACACCTCATATATAGTGGGTACTTACTAAATGTTTATTGGCCAAGTATGACATCAAGATTGAAGTTGGATGGTACGGCCTTGATAAAAGCAGCATAAAAATTCAATGGGATATTAATAAATCAGTAAAACAAAATGAAGTCTAAGAAGGAAAATTAGAGATCAAGAACTAAATTTGAAATTGAAAAAAAAAAAAAAGGCAAATTTAGGTGCAATATCAGAAAAAAAAAAAAACCTTCCTAATAATTTTGTTGTCATTCAAGAGTTTCAGTCATGTCCAGCTCTTTGTGACTCCGTTTGTGGTTTTCTTGACAAAGATATTAGAGAAGTTTGCCATTTCCTTTTTCAGATCATTTTACAGATGAGGGAATTGAGGCAAACAGAGTAAAGTGACTTGCCCACAGTCAATTAGCTAGTAAGTGTCTGGAGCTGTCCAAAAACAGAACAAGCTACCTGGAAAAATTTGTTCCCTCTTCTTTAAGGTCTTCATGCAGTCTGGAGTCCTACTTGCTTGCTACTTTATCATGGAAATTACTTTTATGAGATGACCTAGAAGTCCTTTCCAGTTCTCCAATTTCTATGATTCTATGAATTTGCTCATTGGAAAGCAATTTAATATAATGGAGAAAGCAGTGGATGAGGAATCTGAAGACCTGGATTCCAGGCCTAATTTTGCTATCTGTGTGATCCCCTTGAGGGGACAGGGGATGGGGGGGGAGGGGATCAGGGGATTGGAGGGTTCTTGGTTTCTTCATTTATAGAATAAGAAGCTAGACTTGGTAACCAGACCCTTCCAATGCTAAATATGTAAAATACAAAATTATATATGGGGGGGGGGGGGAGAGGGGGACAGGAAACCAACATATTAACCCAAGATGGAGAAGGCTACTCCCTAGTATAGCTAGCTAAGCATCCTTGGTCCTGTCCCCATAAACTCCCTTCCAGTTATAATATTCTAGGATTCTTGCATTCATGATACCAACATATATCATTTCCTCCTAAGTATATGATGCTACCTCATACCATCTATCTTCTGTGCCTTGATTTGGAGGACCCGATTTCAAGTCCTGACTCTTCCTACCTGATTGATTGATTGATTGATTTAGGGTTGGGGATTTTTTTTTGACTAAGTGAAAGAAGTCATTCCAATGGGTGCAGCTTCAGTCAAACCAAGACCTGTCAAAGACCTTAGTTTAAAAAGGCCACAGTCTCCCACTGTATCCAGGACCATCTCTAGTCATCCTGATCCACATCTGGCCACTGGACCCAGGTGGCTCTGCAGGGGAAAGTGAGGCAGGTGACTTTGCACACCTCTCCCCCACTTCAGTCCTATTCACTTGCATGCCATGGCAGCCCATCCCTGAAGTCATGGACCTCTTCCAGAAGGAAGGACAAACAATAACAACAATGACCTTGAATAAATAACTTAATCTCTCCAAGCCTCAGTTTCTGCACCTGAAAAATGTGCATGACCCCTAATAGTCCTTCCAGCTCTAAATCTAGAATCATACAATCCTTTCCAAAGTATTCTAGCATAGTATTAAGTTTGCCACATCACAGTAATCTCTCAGCACTCGGGATGGTTTTAATACTTCAGCCAAGAGGAAAAATGAAGGGGTGAGTCTAAGTATCAAGCAGGAGATGTAAAGGATCATGTCAAAGGCAGGGATAGGGGTGAGGCCATGGGACTTGCTGATAGCAAACGGAGATACGGGCAGCAGGGCAAGAGGCAAAAGGCAAAGCCTGCTACATTTAGCACCCCCCACAGAGGCTCTGCCGAGACTAAGTTTACTATCTCAGACATTCGACAGATCCCAGACACTCTAGGACAAGTGGTCAGCTCACTCACAAATGCTGACATTTTCCATGCCGGTCTACATTTCCTGGCTGGAGCTAGGAAAACACTGATGTGTACAACACTGGAAAAATCACACTGATGAACAAAGAAAGTTGTTCCCAATTCAAGAAAGCTTCAGTATGAGGCATAGGGAAAACATGTGACTTTTTATTTCACTTCAGTCAAATGGCACCCATTTACAATGCCAAAATATACTCTAACTCACTTATTATAGCTGAAACCAGAGGCATTAAGAGTTCTGTGTTGACTCAGACCTGCATCAGCTGCTGTCCCTAAACAACATATAAAAACTGGGATCTTAATTTTAGCTTGGCAATAAGTAAGTATCTTTCCAAATCCAAGTCTGCCAAGACACAGGCTGTCACCAGGTCTACAGGTGTGCCCTGGAATTGGGCAGACAGAAAGATTCAATTATTGCAATTCCTTGCTGTTGTACCAGAGTCTGCTGAGACACATAGGGGAGGTAGGGATCATTCAGAGCACCCTTCCCCTATATCAGTCCACAGTACTCCACCAAATTAAAAAGTAATTGGAAAATGTTTTACAAAATAAATAAAATCACAATAAAACATTGATAATGATGTAGTTTAAAACTCAATCAATATTCAGACCTCAGATTCGTGATCCCCATTTCTTTATGAGTTTGACACCACTGACGGAGAAGGTATCTTTAAGTCAGACTCCATTAAATCTACAAATTGAGAATCAATCTATGAGTGGGGCTGTATATATTCAAGTGTGTTCTTTGTTGAAAGATGGTGGAGGGGGGTGTTTTGTGGGAAGTTATGTGAAGCAAAGAGAGAAGGTCAGATGCTAAGGAAAGAAATACTGGAAAAGAACAAAAATCTATTCAATTGGTTGACTCTTTCCTCCTGATGCCTTGGGAAAGACAGTATGGTATAGTGGAGAGAGAAGTAGCCTCAAAACCCTGCCTCTGACATAAACTGTGTCATCCTCTCCCAGACCCTTATACTCTCAGCACCCGCAGGCAACTCTCTTAGGTTAAAGTTACAATAAAGGCCAGCCCTTTATCACTTTCAAAACATAGCACATGAGTGCCACAAGCCCTGTGAAACTCCTCCCCACATCCCAGGACCTCTCCATCTCCCAGCCCCCTCCCCAGCTGCAGTTGGCTGCTTGGTATTTTCTAGCATTGTGTCTGAAGGTCACAAGAACAGCTCTATCTTCTGAGGCAAATTATCCAGTGCAAGTTCTGGGGAAATAAAGACAGAACAGGGTGATGGGGAGGTAAGAGAAAGGACACTCAGAATCCCAAGGTCTAGAAGCCCCGGTGCCTAGGATCCTTTCTCTGGGCTAAACTTAAATTATAATCAAAGTCTATGATTCCTCAGGGCAAAGAATACTGTGTCATGAGCAAAAAATGCTTGAGAGCCACTATTCTAAGACTTTAAGTTACAGAACAGTTCTGATGAAATCAAAACTCTGGACCAAAACCAAAGAAACAAAAAAACAAAAACCCTAAAAAGGTACCTCACCCTCACCAGAGTTATCTACAAATCACAGTACTAACCTAGATTTTCTCCATCTAGACCAGTTACATCCTCACCTCTTCCATCACTCAGCCCTATAGTTGGAACCTCCCCTTTCTGGAATCTTTTATTCCTAAAACCTTCCAAGCTAGAAATTCCCAGTTTTCTAGCTCATTAGTGCCTTCTTGTCTATGACTTCACGAAGTAGAAAACCAATCAAAGCCAGATGAGCAGTATCTTCCCTATAAAACACCTGGGCCTACTTTTACACTTGTAATATGGGGGGAAACTGGATCCAGGAGTCCTAGCTAGAACTCGGTGTAGTAGCCATGTAGCAAGGTTTAAGAACAGCCTTTCACAAGACCATGGGAGACTACATCCTTCTACCAAGGGGCAGCTAATGTGAAAGTGAATAGAGCCCTGGAGTCAGAAAATCTTGAGTTGAAATCTGACCTAATACCACTTGCCAGTTGTGTGAACCTGGACAAGTCACTTAATGTCTGACTCAGTTTCTTTGACTATAAAATGGGCATAATAATTTCAAATTGTAAAGAGCAAATGGGAATATATTGGAAAAAAAAAACCCACTTAAAACGCCAAGCACAAAGAGTAGATGCTATATAATGCTTGTTCTCTTCTTTCCTTTCCTTTCTCCTTGAATAACTTAAAAATCATTCTGCCACAGGATCTTTGGAAGTTGATCCCAATCATATTTATTTTCTGTTGTTCCCCATACCGTTTTGAAGGAATCAGTCAATCCCAGATAATAAGAGGGAAATGGGTAAGCAACTCCAGCATAGAAGGAAGATACCATAAAACTTTTCCTTGCCAACCCCACTAGGTCTCCAACTAAGCTTCCAGGTCTTCCCTTGAACACGTCAGATAAAAGGGCCTATTGCAATCAATATTGACTGGCTCACACTTTCCAATGACTCCCAACAGACATATTCAAGGTATGTCGAACAAGGGTTCGACCTTTGTTGAAAATACTTTTCCTCTGTATGATGCACAAGACATGTACTTCTGTGGATAGCTGAGGTACAGTAAAGACAGAAGGAATGACTTGTTGCTCAGACACTGCAAAATTGGCTCATATTGCAAATTAAATAAATCAAACATCTAGGACGTTAGCAAATGACAAGAAAAATCATCACATTCCTGATTCAGAAAATAGCCACACATAAATTCACTCTCTAACTTTCAGTTGTATGATTAATTCGATCCCCAAAACAATAGAGTAAGAAACTAGTCTTTATTGAGCACCTTTTATGTTCTAGGTGTTATTATTTGTCTTTCATTTTCAAAGATTAACTCAGATCCTCCAAGTTCCTGGGCTAGCACTCTATGCATTGTATCATAGTAAAGGAGGCTAGGTGGTAAAGCTGGAATTCAAATCTAACTTTAGGCACTTACCAGCTATATGACTCTGAGCAAGTACTTTAGATCTGATTGCCTCTGTTTCCTTATCTATGTGAAATGGAGATAATAACAGCACCTACTTCTCAGAGCTATGAATATATAATGAAATAATATTTGTAAATACATGGCAAACTTTAAAACTCCATATAAATGCTCTTATTAAATGGGCACTCATTTCCAAAAAAAAGAGTCTCAAGTTATAACACAGACATTATTAAGGTCATAGATCTATAGCAGGAAAGGAACTTAAAGGGCCATTTCATCCAACTTCTTTAATATAGAGAGGAAATATAGAACTAGAGAGGGTAAAAATTGAAAAAGCCAAGATTCTGAAGCAGCAACAAATGAAGCAGGTAATTAGTCCTAGAAAAGAACTGTCTTCCTCTTTCTCCCCTGCTTTTTTTTTTGCTGTCCATCACCTCACACTATCTACTTTTAGCAATCACTTAATCCTCATTTCTTAAAGCCTCATCTCCTCAAAGGTCTAACTCCTAGATCTCTCTCTATCCTTTCTCTTACCCTAACCTCTTTCCTTCAGATGTCTTTCATGCAAAAACTCTCTAAATTTCTTCTTTTAAACAATAGTTTTTAATATCTTTTGATTTTTAATGTCATATATGTTTCTCATTCTATCTCCCCCCTTTTCTCTGAGAATAGACAATGCTCTCAGAGCCTATGACAAATAATAAAAAGGAAGAGGAAAATCAATTCAGAAGAAGAAAAGAGAAAGAAAGAAAGAGAGAGAAAGAAAGAGAGAAGGAAGGAAGGAAGGAAGGAAGGAAGGAAGGAAGAAGGAAGGAAGGAAGGAAGGAAGGAAGGAAGGAAGGAAGGAAAGAAAAAAAGAAAGAGAGAGAGAAAGAAGGAAGGAAAGAGAGAGAGAGAGAGAGAAAGAAGGAAGGAAGGGAGGAAGGGAGGAAAGAAAGAAAGAAAGAAAGAAAGAAGAAAGAAAGAAAGAAAGAAAGAAAGGAAAGAAAGAAAGAAAGAAGGAAGGAAGGAGGAAGGAAGGAAGGAAGGAAGGAAGGAAGGAAGGAAGGAAGGAAGGAAGGAAGGAAGGAAGGAAGGAAGAAGAAAGAAAGAAAGAAAGAAAGAAAGAAAGAAAGAAAGAAAGAAAGAAAAAAAAAAAGAAAGAAAGAAAAGAAAGAAAGAAAGAAAATTTCATAGTATTAATATGATAGAATTCACAGGACACTTAAACAACCTTCCACCTAACCTTTGTGCTTCAGTTTCACACAACCACCAACTATGAACCCAATGCCAAAGAAGTCAAAACAAATTACTAACAAGGTAAAGCTCATTTATTTTGCTTAAGCTTAACCCTTTAAATGACAGAATTTTTGTGTTCACCAAAATGGAAAGCTTTAATGTTTCCAGGACCTCCAGTTTTCTTGGTGAAGGTGCCCCTTAGACCAATTCAAAATTTTAACTATACCTTAGTAATTGCTTTGGGGGGAGGAGGGACTATAATGTTAAGTATAGGGCAGTTAGGTGAAGGAGATAGAGCACTGGACTTGAAATCAGGAAAACTCAATTTAGCCTGAGATACTTATTAGCTGAACAAATCACTTAAGCTTGTTTGCCTCAGTTTCCTCATCTGTAAAATGAGTTGGAGAAGGAAAAGGCAAACCACTCCAGTATTTCTGCAAAGAACCTCCTAAATGAAATTACAAAGCGCTGAACATGACTGAAAACAACTAAACAACAATAGAATGATGCTTTTCAAGGAACTACTTGCCCCTACACTAAATGGGGCATGTCTACTATGCTTTTTGAGTTCTAGAGATGTCTTTTGTTTTTGTTATTTAATACAAAAGATGTCAGTCTTCCAAGGGATCCCCTTTGATTGATTAAGGTCAGGTTGTCCAAGCTGTCCCTGGCTGGCTGCAGTCTCCATGCCTACCTCCAGCAGCCCCTCCCCACTATTAATCTGCTGCTTCTAATCTGCTGTGGTCTTGGAAACCAGGGAAACAAGCTTGTTAGAATTGTGTAGCCTGGGGATGGATGTAACTGAGTTTGAGGGGCAGATACTGTGGGCTTTTTTTTCTTTTTTGATAAATCAGAAACCTTTTCTTGCTCACTTCTAGACCTTGACTATATTCAGAATAGGTGACCTATGATAATGAATAACCTATGGAAAAGACTCATAGGATTAGATATGATTCCAAAAAGGTTTCATTTGCCAGTATGAAAAAAGATCATAAACAGATAATGGAGAAATGATCTTGATCAATGGTATTATAATCTTCAGCTACATGGAGCACCAAAAATTACATGAACATACAGATCACTCCATTATTAGAACATCTTTAAAAAATAATTCTGATATGAGGAAACATGGAAAATTGTAATAATAGCAACAATTATAAGTCTAATTCATATAGTTTTTAAAGATTTTTCAAAATGGACAGGATAATTGTCACCAAGTACTAAGAAATAAGATTATCAAATAGAAATAGACCCCCACTGGAGTTGGCCATGGCATCATCTGCCCACCTGATCTCCTGCCTACTTGTCCCCCTCCACCCTTACCACCTTCAAATCAATATTACCATTAGAACTGGAAAGGCCATGACAAAGAACCCTATGTTCCAATAAATAGTAGTAACTAACCTTTATATAGTACCTATTTTGTGCCAGGTACCGTGCTAAGTAGTTTATAATTATCTCTTTTGGTTTTAAAACAACCCTAGGAAATACATCCTATTATCATACCCATTTTACAGATAAGGAAATTGAGGCAAAGAGATTGAGTGAATTGCCCAGGGTCACACAACTATTGTGTCTGATTTTAGATTTTAAATCAAAAAGAGTCTTCTTGGATCTAAGTCCAATACTCTTATCCATTGTGCCACCCAGCTGCCTCCCACTCTATTCACAATCTTTATATCTTGCCTAGCCCTGGGCCAAAGCTCCCTTGTCTGGCTACCATGAGCTATATGTTTTTTATTTCCCTAGTTAGAATTTTTTTCATTTTTTCTATATCTATCCCTAGAATCTGGCATAGTATATAACATAGACTAACAGTGTATAGTCCATGCATACTGTTTGCTGATGGTTTTTTTTTTTTTATTTAATTTTTTAAAAGATAATTAGAAATGTTTTTCAAGTGATGGAAAGCCTAAATGAGTAGGCAGATTTGTGTTTCTCATCTTTTGACCTGAAGATCAGACAGTTATTCATTTATTTATTTAGTATGGATCCGATATTTCATTAACATAGGACTTTTAAACAGAAATGTGAACAACTAACCTATACATAAAAATCCCTACAGACTTCATGCTACCTTAGTCTTAAATTTTAATAATATCTATGTTTTATTGTATTTTTATTTAGTTTGTGAAATATAACCCAATTATATTTTAATCCTGGGGATGCTGTGGGACCCAATGCAATATTCTCGATACCTGTGTTGTTGGGTGGTTCCAGTGAGAAAACCTCATCTCCTCTATCAATGCAGAATCAATTATTCTGCAGCTTATGGCTATAGAGTTGCTGGAGGCATTGAGAAGGGAATTGAATTGGGAATCATCAAAAAGTGGAAATCACTGAAACTCAGGCCTTCTTGGCTTGCAAGCAGTCCCTCTCTTCACTTTACCATTCTCACTTCTCCAAAATAGCACTAATAAGCCCAAATCTACTCAGGACTTTTAGAATTCCAGATCTTAGATCTATTTAAGACTTAATTAAGGAGCAGAAATTATAAGTGAGGTTATAAGATAAAAGTTAAAAGCAAGTCAGTTTTTTTGAATGTTTGGATGGTTGATGTTTAGTGATTAAAATGGTGCTCTTCAACTCAATATGTACAAAGGGAACTCATATAGACTCAGATATTCTATCAAAACATGAGGAATTTGCTATAGGCAAGGGAGGGGTGCCAAACTCACAAACTATGCCATATAAAACTTTTTCTACATCTAATGTATACTTGGGAAACATGGAATATTGGCATGAGAAAAGAAAGGTAAAGATTGTGGACATAAAATTCTTTAGAACCACCTTGGGAAAGAAATCCATGATAAGATAAAATCAGCAGTGAAATGATCAGAGAATACTCTGATAAAGCAATATGTTGCAATGAATCCAACATTCACATTTTGCAGGATCTGGGCACCCCAAGCAAATGAAAGAAAACCTCAAGGATCCCAGCAGGATTTTATGCTATCCCACAAGACTTTTTTTCTCTGCTTCCTTCTACTTTTCAGAGGTCACCACTGCACAGAACAATCCAGTAATGGAGCCACCTTCATCTTCTGGCCTAAGTGAAAGTAATGCTAGTGTACAAAGGCACAGTCTTTTGCTCCAACTTGAAAAAGCAATTATGGCCCCTTTTTAAAGGGAAGTTCAAGGTGTGGCCCTGGTGAGACAGTAGGTTTTATACTGGGAGCCAGGACTTTGGTTTTAATCTACAGTCCCGTTCAAAGGCTTTCTGTTCTTTTCCCCTCTGTTTATACTGTGTCCTGTTGTTTTCCAAATAACTCCAAGATTAAATCCTACATCCCTATTAACGTTGTTTGGGTTTTTTAGCCTTTCTGCAGCTCCTCTGCTAATCTGATGTGTGCAGTGCTTTTCTTTAGAGGTGGACAGGAATGCAGGGCACATTAATGTGGCAACCATTCTCTCCAGCTGGTCAAAACAACTACACACTTTCTCAAGATGGGTCCAATATCCCTTAATCCAGAGGTCCATGAGCCTGTCTGGTTTATCCAATATAACATTTCTCACGCTTGAAAGAATGTGATCAATTCTGCCCTAGGTTCACAGAACACAATGCTTCCCTTTGTTTCCATGTCTGGTATTTTTAAGTGGTGTGACATGTTGGGTGGTGTGGTAGGAAGAATATGGGGCTGGCATTCGGAGATTTTAATTCTAGTCCTTGTTCATCCATTAGCCAGCTGGGACCTCAATAGACTTAAGTCACTTTACCACTCAGGCCTTATCTGGAATATAGTTTCCTCATCTATAAAATAACCAGGGTAGACAAGTCTATGCTACCATGATCAGACTACTAAGGGATCCCCAAAACAAAAATGATCAAGAACTCCTGAGGTAAGTTGCAAGAGTCTCCAATCTACAGCAGTGGAAGGAAAAATGTTCTGAAATGGATGAAATAAAATATATAAGATTATAGAGGAAACTAATTATATTGAAACAGTTATCCAAAAAAATTGTAAAGCTTATACACATCTACCCATTGGAGTTTTTGGAGGTTTCTGGACTTTAAGTTAAAAATCCTTGCTTTATTTAGATAGTATCTTGGACCAAAAAAGTTATGTCAATTTTCTGGTGATGAGCTTCCCCAAATTTAGCCAAGCTGGTCTTCAGACAAAAGATGCATAGTCCATTGGAGCCCAGACAGGAAACTCTTCCAACTCAGCCAGTCTTGCCAGAACTCATCCTCTGTTGGCAGGGTTATCTCACCTGGTGATGAGGCAGTACTTTGGTTATATCACATCAATAATCCCGGAAGCATCAGGACTATCCGAATGATGCAGTCATGAGGTCTCTAGTAAGGTCTATTCTGAATCATAGGTGGTAGAGCTGGTGGTGCTGCTTGGGTGTTGGCCAATTTCAGGATTTTTTTTAAGAGGAAATAAAAAGAATTATACCAGAAGCAGACTCCAGATGAATAGAGTCAGAAAATAAAGATCATTAACAGGACAGAGAAGAGAAGATTTGACAAGACAGAGAAAAGATGGAAACTCTTATTTTTTTTTTTAAATGACTCTTACGCAGCCTAAGGCTGGACAGGAAAACCTGAGAATGATGATTTTTAAGCGTCTCTTGACTAGGAACATATAGAAACATGCTGGGATCCCCATTAGTAATTGTAATGACACTAATTAAGAAATTATCAGGGTGAGATCCTTGGCTGAAAAATACTGACACTTAACATTGATTGTTTTATCAAAATGATTCAGGATGAATGAACAGCACTTTAGGTAAGAACAAGCCTGAATTATTCAGAAAACCTACAGCAAGGAGTGGTCATTTCTGTCGTGTCTGGTTGTTACTAATAGCTAATATTTTTAATAACATTTACTAAGTGTCAGGCATTATGCTAAGCTTTTTACATTTTATTTGACTCTTTTACCTTGGGAAGTAGATGCTATTTTCATCCCCATTTTACAGATGAGGAAACTGAGACGATTAAGATTAAGTGACTTGTCTAAGTTTTCTCAGTAAGTGTCTAAGGGCAGATTTGAATCCTTCCTGTCTCCTGATCAGGTATTCTATCCACTGTGTCATCTAGCTACTAGTTAGGGAAATGGTATAACTTTAAAAAAAAAACTTTTAAAAGTGAGAAAAGGATCCAAATATGTAGTTTACTACCCTGAATTAGCGAGTGAAAAGAGGTCCCCAACCCAATAAAGTAAAGTACAGGTTCCCCCACTCCACCCCTTCCTGCTCTGAGCCCTTAGCTTCCATGTTTTCTTGGGTTTGAGTGATTTAGGAACCTATTCTTAATGAATTGGAGGCTAATTGAGGATATTTGAAGCTGGGGAAGAATGGTGAGTTGAAGAGTAATTACTATTTTATAGTCCTTTTGTATGGCACCTTCTATTCTCCAAATCTCCATCCCTCTGCCACCCACAAAGCAAACAGCCTTTGATCAAATTACAAGAGACCCATATTAAACTTCCAATTGGACCACTGACTAATTCTGCTCAACCAATGAACAAGTCATTTTCTGGGCCTCGGTTTGCTTATAAACTAAATAAAGATTTAAATAGGCCATCTCTAAGGAGCATTCTAGTGCTAATAATAATAATTGGTAGAAGACAGAAAACCCCTATCCTGGGAATCAGGAGTACCAGGATTCAAGTCTAGGTTCTAACATCTACTAGCCGTATGATCCTGGTCAATTAACCTTCTTAGGTCCCTAGACAATTCTCTAAAATTCTAAGTTATATGTATTAGTCTACCTGCCATCTGGGGGTGGGAGTGGGGGGAAGGAGGAGGAAAATTGGAACAAAAGGTTTGGTAATTGGCAATGCTGTAAAATTACCCATGCATATAACTTGTAAATAAAAAGCTATTTAAAAAAAAAAGAAGAAGAAGAAAGAAAGAAAAGAAAATTCTAAGTTATATGTGAACCTTTTTATGAACAGAAAGAATTTCCAAAACTAGATCAGGAAGCAAAAAAAGTATGCAATTATCATAGATTACTAAAAATCTGACACTGCGCGAACACAGTACTCATTTCATAAACCTAAAGTTCTGCAGAATATTACATTTTTTATTAATGCTTTCTATTTTCTCATCATTCATTTTTCAATATATTTTCCCCAAGTTCAATTCTCAATGAGCTTGCCCTTAAAACAAAGACTACAAGAGAAAAAGAAAAAAAATGCCATAAAACCAATTAACACATCTATACAACTGGACCTAACCCTATATGCAACTTTCCTTTCAGGAGGTGAGTGGCTCTGAGTTGTCTAAGGTTTTGTCATTATAGGACAAGCTGTATCAAGGTGGACAACTTTTGCGTACCAGACTTGCAAAAGACTGAATGATATTTGAAGACCAACTTCGTTAAGTATGGAGAAATCATCAGCACATGGGTCATCACCTAACTTACCACTTTACCCTTTGTTTATTCTCCATTATGGTCAAAGTAGTCTACTAACTATCCCCACACATGACATTCTATCGTCTATCTCTAGAAAACACCTCATCCCCACTCTAGCTCTACCATAAAAAGAGGAAGATTGATTTTTCTCAACTCTTCACAAGATAAATTTAGTTATTAAATATATATTTTGACTATGTAATCAGTTAAGTGATTTGTCCAGGGTCAAACAATTTAGTTATTATAATTATGGGGTACTTAGTTTCTTTTTCTTATTTTTTTGCTTATATTTTTGTAGTCATGGTATATATTATTTCTCTAATTTTTCTTACTTTAATTGGCATTAGTTCATATACATCTTCCCACACTTTTCTGAATTCTTTATCTTCATGATTCATTATGGCAAAATAATTTATGATATGTTCAAGTGCAGATGATATTGCTATGCTGTTGTTCATTCGGATATGTCTGATTTTTCATGATCCCATGAACCACTGTCAATGGAATATTCTTGGCAAAGATACCAGAATGTTTTGTATTTCCTACTCCAAAGGCAAAAAGAAGTTAGGTGACTTCCCCACAGTCATACAACTAGTAAGTATGTGAGGCTGAATTTGAACTCAGGCCTTCCAAACTCCATTGCTCTATCCATCGAGCTACTTAGTTGCCCCTGACAGCACTATACTAAATATTTTATATCATGACCATTTAAGGGTAAGCAATTACCCCATAATCTCTATTAAATAACACAATAATGTCTGTGACTGGCATGATGGTGCTCTTGAGCATGAGGCTCTTTATGACTAGTTTATCAAGATGCTCTAGGACTTTGCCTATTCAAAGTCCAAGAAGGTAACTCTATGGAATTTCAAAACTCATTTTTCTACACCCTATAGCTTTGCAGTGAATTCTTCCAACTGCAAGTTGTTCTATATTTACCTGGACCTATTGTGTTCTCAGGACCCACTATTTACATGATAGATGAATAATTTCGAACAAAATAGGTACTTCCTAGATAATCAATTATTGTTCAACTTTCAACCCAACTCCTCCCAACAAAAAAAAAAAAAAAAAAAAAGTTTATATAATTATAAATTTAGAGCTGAAATTTCCTAGTCTTACAAATTATTTCATAAAAAAAGAAAATCAAGGACAAAGAAATAAATTAACTTACTCAATCACATAAGAAAATGCCAAGACGTTTTTGGCTTAAGATTCTTTTTCTCTCCTTCCCCATCTCAGTAAATAATTAGAAGAGATGAGTAAAGTTGTATGTGTATACTGAACAGCAAATATGGAGGATGACAGAAACACTTGCCTGACCTGCAGGGATTATGGGATTTGTAGATTTTTCCAGTGACAAATATCAACTACTTCAAAGTTTTCTATGACAACATATCTTGAAGTAGAAGTAACCCCTGAGATCACAAAGATCATGTAAAGCAGGATCTACCAAGGTAAACATGTTTTAGCAAAAGAGTGAGTCTGATGTCTGAAGTCCAGGCTAACCAAAGACAAAGAAGTCATCATCATTTGGATCATCACCTATTTTCTCAATCTTATTTCAATTTAATACACTTTGTTCACTCTTCCTTCCAGTCAAACTGGCTGTTCTCCATTCATGACATTCCATCTTCTGCCTCCATGCTCCTCAGTGTCTAGAAATCGCTTCCCCCTCACTTGCATGTCTCAGGATTCCATTTTCCTTCATAGTTGAGATATCTCCTCCTACATGACTACATGAGGCTCTAATCTTGTTCAGTAGTCCAGTCCCTCTTAAAGTACTTCATATTATTTGATATTGCTCTGAGACAACAATTCCAACTTCCAAATACACAAAAGAGTCTCCCACAAACATGCAGAAAGTCCGGGAAAAGGTATGTTCAAATTTAGAGAGTACATATGGAAAAAAAGGTAATTCTCACTTTTCTCTAGGGGTTTTACTAGAATTTTTTTTTTTCACTTAAGATCATTCCAGTTTCTCAGATTATGGTATTTAAAGTTGACTCCCTAGGGTTTGACCAAGTATCCTCAGTCAATGCAAATATGCTTCCTATGCAATGTGATTCCAGTTGATCCAACTTAGTTTTTTCACTTAGTCTAAAGTCTTTAATTTTTTTTTTAAGATATGTTCTCAATCCATTAAGATATATAAATAGGGTACAATTTACTATAAATGGGGTAGTTGACTGATTATTCCATGGAACCCTATCCTTACACATATAATTTACTTTTACTTTTCTCAGTAAATGTTGTATATTCATTCCTCCACGTAAGAAAAATGTAAGCTCCTTGAAGGCAGATACTGTCTGTTTTTTCCCTTTGTGTTTTTATTACTTACCACTGTGTCATATATAATAGGCACTTTTTTAAATGTTTGATGGTTGATTAAATGGAGTTTTCATATTATAGCTAAGTAAACATGACTTTAGTTTCTGGCAAACTTCTAGAATATATTATGAAATGGATCATAATTAAACATCTCAAAAAGGAAGCAGTAATCACAGAGCATGAAGAATCCAAAGAAAAGGATAGGTAAATGTGTCAGAGAGGCAACATGGTATCATGGGTAGAGTGTTTGATTTAGAGTCAGAAAAAGCTGGAATATAAGAACTAGAAGGGCCTTGAAGATAAGCTAGACCAATGTTAAAGGTTCATATGGTTCAAATAAAATTGTGTATCAAGTTTTATTTCTATGAAAAAAACCCTGATCAAAAAAGGGAAAATAGTAGAGAGCTTTTGAGTGAGAACTAGTGGATAGAAAAAAATAGAAGCAAAAATATAGTGTAATTACATTGCAGCCCACCCAGACAGAAAGAGGAAATGGATAATGAGTTCCAGAAACAGATCACATATAAGCATGCTATAACAGTAATAGTAATAGAGGGCTTTTAGTGATAGAGGACTTTGACAATTAAAGAATACTCCTGCTGGATATCTTTGTAAAAGCAGAGTAGTTAACAGATTCTGACTTCTCCTTGATGAGGATTTAATTCATTAAAAAACAAAGTGGTGGAGGCAACTACCTTTTTAGAAATTCTTCTGAACCACAAAGGGGAACTAGTTGTGACGTAAAAAATGATGGGAACCTTGTGGGAAGTGACTGCTTCAACTTAGAGTTCATCAAAGAAAAAAAAGGGAAATCCAAAAATAAGCTAACATTCATTCAAAGTATTCAGGAAAATTATATCAGTGGCCTAAAATTCTATATGGGAAATTAGCTCAAAAGAAAGTGAGTGCTCTTAAGAATGAAATTCTGATAATAGCAATTATTCCAAGCAGAAAGAAAAGAAGGAATTTCATAAAGGAATGGATATGAAAATACAAAGAAATCATCAACCAACATATATATAATATTATATGTTTATAAAACATATAATCATCAACCAACAAATATATGTATAAGATTATATGTTTATAAAACATATAATCTTATACATATATTTGTTGGTTGATGATTTCTTTGTGTGTTTATATATATGTATGTATATATACATATATATAATGTATGTGCTTATATACACATATATATGTATGTATGTACATGATTATATCCATCAAAATGGAGAAATTCCTTCCATTAACTATTGGATGAAGGTAAGTGATGGGACATAGAGTCTTCCTAGTAATTAGATGGTTGAGGATTAGTCATACTACTTATTATCTGTTAAGATAAACTGGTCCCACTCTTCTGAGACTCAACTCTGGAAGATTCTCTAAGCTATTCAAGCTAATCATCCTCTCTTTTGCATCTCTACCAAAGGAAAGCAAGGTTTGGGGGGATGGAAGGAGGGATATCTCTCCTCACCAACCAGAAGCAGTCATGTCTACTTGCAGCAGAATCACAAGGCTATTGGTAACCTGTGCTTGCATACTATTTTCTGAACATCAATATTTTAGGTCAGGAAGATGGTATTCTGAATTTCCTAGATAGTATAACTAGAATCAAGACTTCTAAAAGAGTAAGGAGATTTCTGGGGCAGAACCAATTTTGAGAATTGCCTTAAGGGGAACTGCAGGTTTTTTATTTCAAGAATTTCAGCTTTCCTGCTGCATCTTGGTCCTCAGAAAAGGAAAAAGATAGTTCATGTGGGAAAGTGTCCCACTTGAAACTAAAAGGCAGAAAAGCTCCAGCTTTTTGTAAAAGAGTACCACAGTACCATTATAAAGGATTTCAGTTAAGCCAACAGTTGAAATCATAGCCAAGTCATATGTGACACATGGAATAGAAGCCATAAGAGCAAGCAAGGGGATTAACATAAAGACACAACACTAGCTCTCTAGCACTAATGGCATGAGTTGCCCACTTTTTATGTAGTTTAACTACTGCTCCAGTTATGAGCCTTGACCACATGCATTCCCTACACCTGACTCCCCCTTATTCCCTATTGATAGTTGTATTTGTGGTACAGTATTCCCCATATTTATGGGCAAGGTGTCTTATTGCTACTTTTCCTTATGTCATTTCAGTAAATAGCTTTGCTTTGAGCTAATTACATTTTGGGGCTATTAAGTGGCTACTAGTAGCTATAATTTAAGGGTAATAAATCATAGATTACCTTGTACTTTGAATGACTGTCTTCTTGGGAAGGAAAACCTTGGGCCACATGGGGCCCACGATATTCCCACCTGAGTCAGATTAAAATAACAAAATCAGTAAAAATACGGTAAAGCATAGGTAATAACTAAGCCAATATGTAGCCCACAGGGATCTTGATATTACTGACCTGTTTCTATTTGAATTTGACACTATTATTCTAAGGAACATACCCTAATAGTGTGGGGATGGGGGAAGAGTGTCCTAGGATGCTATATATTATACAATAAGTAGTAACTGAGGATATAACAAGGGATTGTCCAATAAGAACCTGGTCCTCAGCCAACATATCATGCTTTTACCTGTCCTGTCCATTTATACTCAAGAGGAGCTCTTTTGCTAGGATGCTGGGCCTTAACTGGATGTGCTTTTAAATAGCCAACCTGATCTCTCTTTTCTTGCAGTAACCAAGGGGAGACATGGTATAAATCTCTGAATAAATAAAGAGGACTCAGGCTTTTATTTTCCCACCTGGGCTATGGGCCCATGAGCTCACGACCCTGCTGCTGCTGCTTTTGTTTCTGCTCAATCTATTTTTCTACTCTTCTTAGGTGAATCAAAACTGGAAATCCTTGCAATTTTATGAGCTTCAGAAGGTTGGAAGACCACACTAGAATGATCTGAGCACAAAGCCTTATGAGACTCCAACAATCTGCTTGAAGAATGATCTTCCAGAAGACCAGGAACTTGGAACGGGACCAGAGTTTGCCCAGAGTTGAGTTTGATAAGATGCCAGGCACCTGCCTGACCCAGGGTGGTTGCCTCGGTAGGGAGGCTGGACTCTGCAATAAGGGGCTGCCTTGAACAACAGCTTCGCTGCATTTGGCTGGGCAGGACAGCTTGGCTGCTCCTAGTTTTTCTTCTGAGGGAAAACTTCAGTCTAGGAAATACGAGGGGGAAAAATTAACAACTGAAGCCCAAGATAAGTAAGAAGATGATAAGGGAGCATTTCCAGGCCCAGATATATTGGACAAGTTGTATTCCAAGTTACTGAAACAACAGGCTGAGTATGAGTACTGAGTCACCGTCCATCATGTTTGAAAAACTTGGAGGACTGAGAGAATTACTCCAGTAATCAGACAATCTGTCAATAAATATTAATTGAGACTTGAAAGAAGCCAGGGAAGCTGGGATATAAAGAGGAATAAGGAGAAAATTCTAGAAATGAGGGACAGTCAACGAAAAATCCCCAGAGTGGAGAGATAGGGAGATCTTGTTCAAGGAAAAGCCAGTGGACTTATACTGGCAATGGACAAATTTCACTCTGATTTTCAAAAAAGGAAAAGAAAATTCATTCTTCAAGAATGAATTCTCTTCTGTCAAAGTTTTTAGAATGTATCCTTATGGGGATGGTTTGTTAGAAAGGGAAGTGGAGACCACTAAGAACAAGCATGAGTTCATCAAGAATAAGTCATGCCAGATTAACCTCATTTCCTTTTTTGATAAGGTTACTGACTAATTCATTGGGAGGGGATGCTTTATAGTTGGAATACATTTGATATGGGTCAAAATGGATAGATTTTAAACTGGTTGAATGACTTTATCCAAATTCCTTTTGGAAAGGGAAACGGTGACAAAAACAAACTAGTTTTTGTTATGTTTTGTCTTTTCTTGATTTTTTTAAAATCTCAAATATTATTCATGTTTGAATTGAATCAAAAAATTTTTTTAATTGAATCAAAATCAAAACCTAGAGGATGGTCTCTAATGAAATGCCACTGGGCTTTACCCTGTTGTGTTCAATATTTTTACCAATAATTTGAATAATGGCACAAATGATATCTTGAACCACACTATCTGTGGATAGTGTAAGACTGAGAAAGATAGCTAAATGTTGCATATCAAAATCAGAATCCAAAAATAATTTCAATCAGTTAAACTTATAGGTCATATTATAAATAATTTTAATAGATTAAAATGGTGAACCATAAGCTAAAACCAAATAGAGATGTACAATCCTACACTTGAGTTCAGAACAACAACTCCAGAAATACAAAATGAGGAACACATAGCCAGTTTGTCAGTTACTCAGCAAGTATTTATTAAACACTTATTTTGTGCCAGGCACTGTGCTAAGTGCTGGGGATACAAAGAAAGATAAAAATGCTCACCCTTGTGCTTAAGGAGGTCACAGTCTAAATGAAGGGGACAACATGCAAACAACTATGCACAAATAAGATATATACCAAATAAATTGGAGATTCTCTGGAGTGAGGAGAGGCACTAGGATTGAGACAATGGAGAAAGGCTTCTTGAAGAGGGTGAAAGTTTAGCTGGGACTTGACAGAAGAGATAGAAAGGAGGATGAAGAGAGATGCATGGATGAGGGACAGCCAGTGAAATTGCTGTCTCAGGAGATGTGGCATTGTATTTACGGTACAAGAAAACCAGTGTCATTGCATTGCACAGTACATTTATGAAAAAAAAAAAAAAAAAGATCTGGGAATCTAAGTGGGAATCTGAGTTGAATTGGTATAGTAGAAAAGAAGTGAATTGATTTTATTTCATTAGTATAAAGAAAGTGGCCATTAATAGGGAGGTAATGTTTCTATTCTCCTCTGCCCTGATCATATCACACCAAAAACACCAATGTTTTCAGTTCTGAACATCCCATTTAAATAGAATGGTGAATGGATTGGATTAATGGAAAGAGAAACGAAGACCATCCTATGCAAAGATCACCTGAAGAAACTGGGATCAATTCAGAGAAAAAGAACCAAGGGAAGCTAAGAAGATTAGCTTCAAGTGTCTGAAAGGACTTCATATGAGAGAGAGATAAGACTTGTTCTGATTAAGAGCAAAATTAGGGTCAGTGGGTGACATTTGCAGAAAAGGTTTAAGTTTGATGTAAAGAAAAACTCCCTAACAGCTAGAGAAGTCCAAAAATAGAATGGTAGAATTTCCATAATTCTCTCATTTGGAAAAAAAATTAATTCTTTTCATTAGACACTTTCTAGGAAAGGATGATGGTTCCTGTGGAGCATTGTAGAAGAGAATCCTCTTTCAGGTACAGGACAGAATCCTAAAATTCTGTTACCAAGCTATGGTTGCCTACCTCATCAATCAAATTATATTTTCTAAAGGTATGTACAGAAGAGGGAAGCAAGTCCACATACGTGTAAGGATGAACCCAAACAATTGGAGCCAGTACTAGACAAATGTTGAGAAAGAGATTTAGGATCTATGACTAGTAGCTATCAGTCCAAACTAGTAGTACGAAAGCATCTTGGAATGCTGTGTGTGGGTGTGGCTGTGGGGTGGGTGGATGGGTGGGAATAACCCCAAACCCAGAAACCACCAAAGGGCCAAAGAAAAACTGAAAGGAACATTCCTTAGCAAAGGTGATTTGGAGGTGACATTGCAATTAAGTGAGATCTATGACACTGCCTTTGTTAAGTCCAGTACAAAAGCAATTAGGTTCCTGTATCTTTCTGTGCAAGGTTTATTCTGATCTCAGCAGCCAGAACCTTTACCCCCAAAGCAAAAGGCACAGATACCAGAGTATAGAGATAAAGGGATATAAGTAACTCGTCATCCTTCCCGTGTTGGGAGGTCGGGTAGCAGGACCCAGGGCCTCACCAGTCATCACACTCATAAAAGTGCAAAAATAAATCTTTAAGAGACCATTCACTTAATACTACTACCTAGTCACAGTGAGATGTCCCTCCCTTGAAAGCTCAGTCCAGATGGTGTTTATCAAGGAAGATAGGAAGAAGGAGCAGCAGTGTTTATTCGGAGGAGGCAAAAGATCTTTTGTCACCGTTTATTGACCACTCCTGACATATTCACTGACCTGTGTGCATTTAATCATTTTGTTGAATGGACATTAGAAAATTTTGTTGAAAAATATTTCCCCAAGAGTATATATAGTCCCTGTTTTCAGGGCCTCAGTCAAACAAAGGGCTAATCTTTATAAAATGCTACACAAACATTTTTATTTTTTACCACTTCGGTTCTACAAACATTTGCTAGTAGTAGTAAGAGCAAAGATTTGGATCACAAGGCTAGGAAGAAGAGTACAAAGATAGCTCCTCCACATAGGTTATAATCTAAAGAGAGAGGTGTGATGGGTACACAAATAACTGGTTTTAGAGGGTGACAATCAGAGACATAGGGGAGAGAGAGACCCATGCTGCATAACAATTGTGATTTTTGAAAGAAAAAGTGTAGGGAAAAGTGGAGGCAGAATGGAAAGCTGCGAGGGGTGGGCCTCTGAAGTAGAGGAGGTGTGTTAGGAAGCTGGAGAGAATTGGAGCCAGGAAGTAACACCTCAACTGAGCTGGAGTGGGACTGGTTCTCACACCCCTGATCTAAAGCACTGATTTGCAAGTGAATTACAGCTCATTAGAGTTTAAAGGAGCTTTGACATCTCCAGGAAAAAAAAAAAAAAGAAAAAGAAAAAGAAAAGGGAAGTGATTTGTCCAAGAACATGTTGCTGGTCAGTCAGTGACTTAGCCCAGTTTTTCTACCTATGCAGTCTAAAGTCTGCTCTTTCTACTGAATCGCATTATGGAATTTATGAAAGAAAGAAAGAAAGAAAGAGAGAGAGAGAGAGAGAGAGAGAAGAAAGAAAGAAAGAAAGAAAGAAAGAAAGAAAGAAAGAAAAAAGAAAGAAAGAAAGAAAGAAAGAAAGAAAGAAAGAAAGAAAGAAAGAAAGAAAGAAAGAAAGAAAGAAAGAAAGAAAGAAAAGTTGTGGTTATAAGACACTACAACTGACTGATTTAATCATGTGAGTCAAACAGCTGTCCTATTCAATGGGGAGTTGGAGATCAATCGCAGTGAGACGGGTTGCTAGACTGAATTTACCAAATGGTTGAAGTGATTCAATGGCTACATTCATAGACTAGGTCTTCTATAACAGAACTTGGAATTAGAAATGTGAACTCTGATAATACTAAGATAATTCCTAGATTGAATTTCCTATGGAAAATTCAGTTAAATTCAAGAAGCCTTTATCAAAAATGTGGAGATTATCTGCAAGGCTGTAAGTGTTAGACGCTAGGAATAAAACCACCAGAAGAAAAACAAAACCTTCCTAAAGGAGTTGACATTCTATTGGAAGGGAAATTCATTGTTTTGTTTTGCTTTGTTTTCCCCTCAACAGAGATGACTGAATCATGGAGAAATGGATGTTGCTAGATGTGTTGGCTATTCAATGAACTCATGATGTCCAGAGATTTTGAGAATTCAGTCTGAGTAGCACTTTCTACAACACTGTACACTTTTTGGAGAGGATGAGTGGATAGATCTCTAGGCCTGGAGTCTGGCCTTGAATCTTGCCTGAGATACTTCCTAGCATGTGACTTCAGCCAAATTATTTGGCCTCTGTTTGCCTCAGTTTCCTCAAGTATAAAATAGGAATAATAACAGAATTGATGGGAGATTCAAAGGAGACAGTTTGTAAAGCACTTAGCACAGTGCTTGTCACATAGCAGGTGATATGTAAAATTCTTCTTCCTTCATCTATGTCCTACTGACCAGAAGATATGGGCCTTGAATGAATTGCTAAGTATGTAGCTCTGAGTTGGAACTGGAATGACCATCAAGTAGCCTTGGGAGTTTTTGTCTCTTGGTAGAGATTTATTTTTATGAGTTACTATAACATGTTTTAAGTATTCATTAAAGCATACATATAGGTTCTTTATTTTATAAGCATTTCTTTTGTGGTACAGGAAATAGTTGTTTAATACTTGATCCTATTTTATACCCTGGTTATTTTCAAAGGTTCAAGAATTCTTTAAGGGATACTGCTAATTTCTTTAAGGAGGAACCTGGTTGGTTGTTGTCCTTTGTTCTTGAAGAGGACCAAAATGACATCACTATGTTGGAGTTAAGTGTGGCTGATGTGGTTGATCAGACCAATACAAGGTCAGCATGCTCTGCCACAGGTCGGACACAAATATTCCACATGAACATTTGGGGTAGCTTCTCAAATTTTATGCACATCATGTTTTTTTCTGGGATAATTCAATTCTGCTTTGCGAAGAGCACAGCATTTTCTCTGAGAGGGTACACCATGCTGGGCAGTTCTATGCCAGTGTCTCCCATGTCATACAATCGATTCTAAAGTTCTTGAGACCTGAGAGTGTCCTGGTATCTCTTTTTCTGACCATCGTATAAGTGTTTATCCTGTGTGAGTTCTCCAAAAAATAATCTTTTTGGCACACGTACATATGGGATTCAAATAATATGGCCAGGTCAATGGGGCTGTGCTCTCTGCAGTCAAGTTGGAATGCGTGGCAGTTTAATTCAAAAAGGGATTTCAATGTCTGGTATCTTATCCAGCCAGGTATCTTCAGAATCTTCCTAAGACAAAAAAAAAAAAAAAAAGAAAGAAAGAAAGAAAAACACAAAAACACACAAAAAACACTCAAGGAAGAACCTATATATGAGCTATACCTAAACTCTATAAGCAAGATTTTCCTTTGAATGGGGGAAGTTTTATTCAGTTCTACAACCATTTGCTAGCAGTAGTAAGAGCAAAGTGTCAGACTGCAAGATTAGAAACAATAGGTACAAAGTTAGTTCCTCCACATAAGTTATAATCTAAAGGGGGAGAAACAAGGCTCTTAAAGAGCCCAGTAATACAAAAAAGTTTGATCCTTTCCCTTTGGACCAAGACTTCCCTTGGGTTATGAACCTAGCCAAAGGACTTTGGGGAGAATAGTATGTACCCATCCAGATCACAGAATCTCTCATATTATCTCTTGGTCCCTGGAGCTGAGGAAGGGAGTGGTGGTAAGAAGGATTAACAAATAAGCTTACAAAGTACCTGCCAAGCTAAAAACAACTATCACAGAATCACTGTTGAGTTACCTATGTTCAGGAAAAGATGCCTAAAGCAGAAGAGACTGCCCAGGACCCCTCTTAGCACCTGCCACAGCTGTCTGAGGTAAAGGGGAAGAAGAAGGGAGAAATCCCATCCCCCAACCCCCTTCACTGGAAGTCCCAGAGAGCACTGGTATGCTTGAATGCTTGAAGAGAGTTAGAGAAAGGAAAGTCATGGGGGAAGGGAAGCAATTTTTTTCTTTTAAGCCTCCTGGACAAACTCAACCTCCTTAGAGAACAGTCATCCTTAGCAAAGCTTTTCCTCCTCCTCAATCCCATCACAAGGACCAATAAACCAATCAGGGGACTCTGGCTGTACTTGCTCTTTCTATTTGTCAGCAGAAGTAATTAGCCCATGGTCAGCATCCTCCTCCTCATCCCCACTCAAGAGGAACGAGGGACAGAGTCTCTGGTCCTTCATGCCTTTTGGAAACAGGCCAGAGTATAAAAGTGCATCCCTGTAGAGCACATGCTTCATGGTCTTGCCTCTTAAATAAAAGCTAACCAAGGGGCCTTTTAAAGAGATACCATAAAACGCTATTAAATAACAGGGCACAGAATGATAGAAGCTTAACCTGCCACTAATTATTTTAACTTACTGGATGCTTATGGAATGGCCCCTCCTTGGAAAGAAATTGTTCTATGCCAAAGCACCATCTATGGCTTCTACTCAACTATTAAATGGCTGAGCTCTGTGTAAGATAGTAATCTTGAATCTCTAGATCTGTAAAAGAGAATACTTACCACTTTATTCCCCCGTGGTCTATATTTTTCTAGATATTCTATTTTCTAGGAATTTTCTAAGAATTTGAAATACCAATAGACTATAGCTATTGCTCAAGAGCACAGTCGGGCCTGGAATCAAGAAAACTCAGCTTCATAAGTTCAAATCTGTCCTCAGACACTGACTAGCTGTGTTACCTTAGGCAAGTCACTTAATTCTGTGTGCCTCAGTTTCCTCATCTATAAAATGAGCTGGAGAGGGGAATGACAAACAGTTTCAATATTCTTTCTAAGAAAACCCCAAATGTTGGACATAGCTGACTGGTAACAACAGGGAACGGGAAAGAAGAATAAATCAGGGAAAATGTGAGTTCTCTGCAGAAAGAAGCTAGCTGGGTCACAATTTGAGAATCCTCTATAGGGAAGAGAAAATGATAATTCCATCATTTCCTGCTCTTCATTCTTTTTGCATTCCCTTCTTCCCAACTTCAACTGCTAACTCCCTCTCTCTTTCATGCCTAAGAATTTCTCTCTTGCGTCACAGAGGGACAATTACAGGATCACAAGATTTATAGCTGGAAGGGGCCACAGAGGCCACTCAGTCCAATCAACCCCCTCTTATTTTACAGGCCCTCATCCTTGCTCTAGTTTGGTTTTACTCCTTTCCCAATCTTAATCCTATAGTTAATGTAATGTTATACTACCTTCTACTTTGAGGGCCTGAACTAGGAAGATAGCTATGTGAGCAGAGAAGGGAATGTGAGCAAGAGATATGTAGATAGAAACAAGAAGACTTAGCAAATAACTGGATGTCCCAAGAGCATTTGTAGGTTAAAAAGTGGAGGACAAATAGATGAAAAAGGTAGAAAATCTGTCGGCATTTTTATAACAATCAGGATTAATCATTGGGGCAGCTAAGTGGTACACAGCTTTGCCAAAAAAATCCCAACTGGGGTCAGGAAGAGTTGAACACAATCGAACAACTACATTCATCATCATCTATAAGATTAGAATGACTATATTTACCCTCTCACACCTCAGTCTCTTTTGTACTCTGTGAGGAAATGAAAATGGTAGTAAAGAAAATTGGGAAGCACATCTGTCCAGACCAAGTATTCACAAAAGAGATACATGCTACAGGTAGCATCATTTTCAAAGCATCAAGGGCTTTTTTCCCCAAATATGTGAAAGAGAGAAACAGGGAAGGTATTATTAAGCACCTGCCATGGACCGTTGTATGGAGTGCTCAAGAAGGACTAGGATTTTTGGTTGTGAGAGCTTGCCAAGTCCTTTTCAAAGCTGCTCGTCCACTTTCACTTTACTCTCACCTGTGCAGCAGCCGTGCCATGGTAAAACTGTCTTGATAGATGAGCTAAACCACGTTAAGGGTAACCAACAGGTCTCAAACCCATAGGAGAGTTAAGGGGATGTCTGCTCCAAGCATAAGAAGACTTCTCCAAGTGGAATAGGAAATGAGAATAATCGGTTCCAATTACCATGAAAGCCCCTAAAAGCAGGGGCTGTGGAGCACTTAGAGCTCAGTCCGACATCCAAAAAGCCAAGGCATCCTGGGCCACTAACAGTTTTCCTGACTTTTTCCCTGCTCCTGGACTCTGGAAGAGAGAGTGAAGATAAAAACTTTGTACAACTCTGGCTTACTTTTAAATCCAATTCACCCTTTTTTTTTTTTAATTTTTTTTATTTTTTATTTAATGATTACTTTATAATGACAACATTATTCCTTGCACTCGTTTCTTTTCCGATTTTTTTCCCCCTCCCTCCCTCTACCCCCTCCCCTAGATGGCAAGCAGTCCTTTATATGTTGAATATGTTGCAGTATATCCTAGATACAATATATGTTTGCAGAACCGAACAGTTCTCTTGTTGCATAGGGAGAATTGGATTCAGAAGGTATAAATAACCCGGGAAGAAAAACTAAAATGCAGATAGTTCACATTTGTTTCCCAGTGTTCGTTCTTTGGGTGTAGCTGCTTATGTCCGTCATTTATCATCCAATTCACCCTTAAATCAAGACATCACCCTGTCCTTGATCTACTTCTAAAACAAAGGACAACAACTAAGGGCTTAATAAATATTATTTCTAAAGATATTGAACAATTAGAGAAATTTACAAGAATTTCATCTGGTCCTAAAAAAAAATTTTGGTGTTTGAAAGAACATAGCAGCATGTACATAGTACTTTAAGCAACTAGATGACAGAAATTCTAACTGTTGGACTTGGAATCAAGAAGATCTGAATTCAAATCTAGCCTCAGACCCTCACTAGTTGTATGAACCTGGGTAAGTCACTCAATACTGTTTGCCTTTATTCACTGGAGAAGAAAATCACAAAAAATTGTGCATAGCTGAATAATGGATGACTTAAAGATTGCAAAGTGCTATACAAATACTACTGTATTTTATTTTGTTTATCCCAAATCTTTATATATATATAAAGCCAGTCATGTAGTGAGAGGAGGACAAGAAGAAGAACAACACACTAATAGTTCTTCATTGTTAAAAGATGGAGAAAGAAGAAAACCTCCATGTTGGACTTAGGGAAGAAGAATTATTTAGAATAAGCCTTGCAAAGATAGATTTGCAAAGGGAGTATCTGAACTGATGAGATTACCCATTCATTCTTTCATATGCAAAAACAGGTGTGTCCACTGCCCTGCAAAAATGGATTGTTGGTAAATAAATCAAGTAAAGATATGAAGATTATCTGTCCTAGAGAAAACACTAAACTCAGATTAAGTTCTTAAGGAAGACTAATATTTAGGTTGTGACTTTGTCGATTCTAACCAAGTGACATTATGAAAATTATTTGATTTCTCCATCAACAAAGATTTATTAAGCACTCACTATATATCAGGCACCAAAGTTTGAGGATACAAAGAAAAACAAAACAAAATAAAATCCCTGTTCTCAAGAAAATCATCATTTAATGGGGGAAATAATATGCAAACAATTATTTTATCTAGACATACATATGTACATACACATACACACATACTTATATATTCATGCATGTATTATATACATATGTGTACATGTGTTACATCTACCTATAATGTTATATATACACACTTATGTTACATATGCACATATATTACATATACATATACTATATTCATATATTATATAGACATGTATTATTTCTCTATATGTATAGATACACACATTTTATATATACACATAGATTATATATATACACAGATTATATATATTATTTCTCCATACAGATATATCATATGCATATACATATACATTATATATAACACATTTTATATGTATACAACATATATATGTATACAACATATGTATATACACATATATAAATGCATATACACATACATTTATACATAGATAGAAGGTACAATTTTAATTGTGATTCTAAAGAAGCCAGAAAAGTCAGGAGGCAGATATGAGAACGGGGAGAATTACAGGCATGAAGAACAGCCAGTGAAAATGTTCAGAATTGGAAGATGGAGTGCTATATTCAAATAAAGGAGATCACTGTCATTGATGTACATGGAATTAAGTGAAAGTAGATTAAGCAGTAGGAAAGGAATAAGTTACAAAAGATTTTAAAAGGAAATGGCGTCAAGAGACATAAGGAGATAAGGAAGGGTTTGGAAAAGATGCTCTGTGAATGGAATAGTGAATCATTTAGAGAGATATAAAAGAAATGTTATATATGATTATATAACAAATTTAATGCTGAACCCAGTCAGCACAATTTCATTATTATCTTCAGTTTTATCTGGTAGTATGTTAATAGGAATAAAGATAGTAGATAATGAAATTGGGGATTGGCTGGATAAGTTCACCCACAAGACAAGAGAGCAAAGGATAGTATAGAGATGGACTAGTTCACACAGGGTTCAAGATGAGAAAGGGAGGAGAATGTAACCAGTGCTAGGATGATTACCTGGGAAAGAACTGAGGATGGAAGGATTGGAGGTTAAGGACAAGAACAGGTTTAGTAGTTAGATGGCAGAAGGAAAGACAAAATGATCACAAATTATATGATTAGACAAAGGAATTTCAGAATTCATGAATATATAAGTAGAAACCTTCTGGGGGACAGAAAGATCAAGAATATCTTGAAGGTGACATCTACCCTAATTGTGTGGACCAGAGGATCAAATGGGTTAATGTGTATAAATAATTTTTGTATTGGTAAAGCACCATGTAAAAAGGGATAAAGGCTGGACTCCTTCACTGGGTGGCCAATTTACAGGCAAGGGCTTCCCTCTATCAAAGATGATTAGGACCTTTCTCTAAAACCAAGAGCCCTGGGGCCCAGAGAGATTTAAGTGATTTGCTCAGATTGACTCAAACACAGCCAGTATGTGTCAGAGAAAGGACTTGAACACTGTTCTTCTTGACTTTGAAGCAACACCATCTTTCTTCCTTTTTAATAATATCTGTTAATATTTACTGAATTTCACTGATGTTGAACTGAAACTTTATCTCTTCCTCAGTGCCTAGGCTTTCTTTTTGTAAAATGAATCTGTGATCTCGTTGGTTTAGGGAACTCTCAGGCAAAGAACTCTATCCATCATGGAGGTTGGAAACTTCTCAGCAATTTAGAGTTGCCTCTGAGGGATTACCTAAATTACTCAGTGTCACAGAGCCAATAAGTGTAAGAGGCAAGTTTTCCTAGAACAAAAGCCAGCTCCCCATCTACTATGTTCCCCTACTTCTTTTCAGAAGGTTTTTAATATATATATATATATATATATATATATATATATATATATATATAATATATATATATATTTTGTATTCTTCTCCCAGCCACCAGCTTTTTTACTAGTCTTTGCTACCAAATATGTATACTGGGAGCTCTGAAAGAGTCATCACCATCACATTTGCCTCTCAGGGAAGACAAGGTCACCAAGTGACCCCCAGCAATGGCAGCAATGGTGTCCCAGAACCAAACTGCTCACATAGAAATTTATTAACGATTACTAACCATTCTTCCCTATTTGACAAATAGACAGGAATTCCACAGATTCTTTACTCCAAACAGCCCAGATGGTAACTGTTCTCATCTAGGACCTGTATTTCACACTCAGTGATGTTTTTTAATTGCAGAATTATCAACATCATTTAATTTCTAAATACATTGTAGGTGGTACTTGTTTTGAAACTGCTAACAATAAATCACAGCCAAGTGAGAACTGTTGTGATAATAAAATAATTCACACATAGGTGGATTCAACACCTTGGTAAATGGCTACAAGGTAATTGAAGCCAGAAGTATCTGATAATATCTAATATTAATATGAACTTATTTAGAGCCATTAACAAAACACTCAATGTGGCATTTTAAAGAGGAAGTCATCTATTTTTAAGATTAGGCTTTTTAATGGTCTAGACCTGTGATTTCATTTATAGAGAACTCTCAGTGAAGAAACTCCCTCTACTAACTATTTTGCAATTTATAATTTTAGTTGCCTGGAGATCTGAAATATTAAGTGACATGCCCAGGGTTACACAGGCAATATGTATCTGAAGCAAGGGGCCAGCTTGTTATCCACTATTCAATGCCGCTTAATTAGCATTTAAAGGAAAGCTATTTAACAAAGTGGGGAGATGAAGAGATGTAGGTAAGAGAACTAGGATCACAGAAGAAGACCAATGACTTGTGATGATGAAATCCAGCTGATAAAATCTAACAAGGATGATGGATGGGTGAAATGGAAGGCTTCAAAGCCTAGGGATCTGAGAGTTATCAACATAAACATAGACATTATAGAGGATGATGGAAGAAGAAAAGGTAGAGAGGAAGAATGTAAGCCAGGTACTTTTCATTTAGAAAGATGGAAATGGGTACTTTTAAGCAATAGTGGTGATCATTTAAAGAGGGAGTTATTGGTGAATAGCACGAACTGCAAAATGTTGAAAATCATAGAGAAAAAAGTCAAGAAATAGAACTGGGAAAGAGGAGAATGACCCAGTCTATCTTGATCACTGGATTGGAAAAACATTTTAAAAGGTGAGACTAAGCTGAGGGTGCTATAGCTGAGAGCAGTAAGGTTCCCACGGTGACTGAGCTGAAGGTAGGATCTTCCTGGATCTGGTTCATTTTCCCCTAGTCAGTCACAAGCTATCACAATTGGTACAGCCAATCACAACCTCCAAGCCCCATCACACCCTTGATAGAGGATAAAAAAGAAAGATGGTTTTGTGATTTGATTGATAATCAGGTTCTCCCTGATAAGGAAATTCTCCTACCAAAGCAAATCACTGACATGACTCATTTAAAATGCTAGAAAACAAACCTGTCTTAGCCTGGGGTGAGGTGTGGCAATAGGTCGTAACATTTTATAGTAGTTTAAGAGTTGAAAAATACTTGCCTCACAACAGCTCTATGGGATATTTAGTACAAGTGTAATCATCATTTCTCTTTATACCACAATGAACTTTAAAAAAAGAGTATTAAGAAAGGAAGGAAGAAGAGGAAAAGAAAGAGGAGGAAGGAAGAGAGAAAAAGGAAAGGAGGAAGGAAAGAACAAAGGAAGGGAGGAAGAAATGAAGGAAGGAAAGAAAGAAGGAAGAGGAGGAAGGAAAAAGGGACAAAGGAAGGAAGGGAGGGAAGGAGGGTGAGAGAGAAGGAGGGAAGGAGGGAAGGAGGCAGGAAGAGAAGAAAGAAGGAAATACAGGACCCTCCTAAGGGGAAGTCATTCTCAAATTGCAGTCTAGTGTCTGCTCTCCATTTTGTAGGTCTTAGAGACAGGAATACTTCAGATAGTTTTCAATGAAGTTTCATGGTTTATAGCTAATTAAAGAGTCACTGTCACATCTCTCTTTTCCACAGGTCCCTTCATCCCTTTTGCTTTGATTTTGGATTTCTCCTTCACATTCAGATAATAAAACATTGCATCTTTTGTTCCTTCCTTTTTGTTTTGATTAAGCTATGTTCAGAGTAAGAAGACAATGAAAGAAATATTTTCATATTTGGGACAAATAGTGTAAAGTTAATAGACCACTAAGAGAATGCAAACTACCCAAATATTGATTTTTCCCCATCTTTCGTAACACTTCCTTTGATGTATTGTTCTGTAAGAAATGACCAACAGAATGATTTCAGAGAAATCTGGAGAGACTTACATGAATTGATGCTAAGTGAAATGAGCAGAACCAGAAGATCATTATACAGGGCAACAACAAAATTATACGACATTCAATTCTGATGAACGTGGCTCTCTTCAACAATGAGATGATTCAAACTAGTTTCAATTGTTTAATAATGAAGGAAGTCAGCTACACCCAGAATGAGAACTATGGGAAATGAGTGTGAACTCCAACATAGCATTTCCACTCTTTCTATTATGGTTTGCTTGCATTTTTGTTTTCCTTTTTGGGGTTTTTCTTTCTTTCTATCTGATTTTTCTTGTGCAGCAAGATAACTATATAAATATGTATACATATATTGGATTTAACATATACTTTAACATATTTAACAATGTGCTGCCTGTTTAGTTTCATGTCACAACTTGGACAATATCCTCATTCCTCTCTAGGGGTCCTCAAACTTTTTAAATAGGGGGCCAGTTCACTGTTCCTCAGACTGTTGGAGGGACGGACTATAGAAAAACAAAAACTTTGTTTTGTGGGCCTTTAAATAAAGAAACTTCATAGCTCTGGGTGAGGGGGATAATTGTTCTCAGCTGCCTCATCTGGCCCGGGGGCCGTAGTCTGAGGACCCCTGCTTGTACTCTGAACTTTCTCTACCATTTTCCAGTTCTTCCACCTGAAATCTCACCCTAGCTCAGAAATTTCCATAGTTGAAGTAACCTCCACTTGTATCCTATCCCTCTAATTGGAAGGCTACTCCTGGTACTTGCATTTCAGGATGGCCCCCATGTCCTATCTCATACCTCTCCTGACTGCACTCCAAACTTGTATCAGTCCATTACCCTTTTTTTTCCATTTCTTGTTTATGTATTATCTTCCCCATATTCAAATGTAAATTATGGTATTTGGAACATTGTAAGCACTTAAATAATAGTTGACTGACTGATTTTTTTTATCCACTTTGCTTTTCCAGTATGAATCATTTTTCCATTATCAAAAATATTCAGTGAACTGCCCTTGTAAGACACTTGTAAATAGACTATGTGGTCATCTTGGGAAAGGAAAATCAAGAGAACTTTTTCAGCAACAGATAATTTTTCCATCCTTGGGACCTTTCTGATTACACCAATGAGAACTTTGGATGAATATGTTTAACAACTAAATTGATATCAGTGCTCTTCAGGACATTGAATTTAGTTATTCCTGAGTCAACCCTATCAAGAAGTCTTTTTTTTTTTTTTTTTTTGGCATATATCTGAAGGTTCCTTGTGAAGAGAATCTTCAAAACTGTATTTTGTTTTGCCAAGTTAAAAAATTTTTTTTTTTTTTGCCCTGAAAGAACTTATAGTTTAATGAAAATTTAACCTTGGTAGTAAATTTAACCTTCCATTAAACCTAAGGCTGTTTCTGCAACTGCACTTCTATTGGTTGCTTCTAATTCTCTCTTAAAATAAATAATAAAATATGCACAAACATTAAAAAAAAATCAGCAATTGAATTCATTATGTTAAAAAAAAGCATATTGAACAAAGTTGAAACTAAAATAGATTTAATTAAAAGAAAAAATAAGGAAACTATAGTATATGTCAGCCATATTAATCAAATTTGTTTCTATACTACTTAAAATAACTAGATAGTATAAGGTAGGAATATTACTATGGGTAGGAAATGATGAGTTGGTAATATAGAAAATTATGTAAAAACTTAGACTTATGAAGGAATATGTTATCTACTTTCAGAGAAATAGAGAACAAACAAATGTAGTATGGTCTTATATAAATGCAAATGAATGTATATGTGTATATGTTTACAAATATCTATGTATATGCATTTATATATGTTTATATGTCTGTGCATATGTACATATACACATATCTCCATGTTTAATAATATCCATTACATTGTTAATTAAATTATGTTAGTTAATTTTATTAATTAATTCTTGGGGGAGGGAGAGGTAAGAGGGGAAAAAAATTGGAGGCCTGTTCACATATAATTAGTTTATAAGCTCACAGTCATTACAGGGTAAGATTATTATGAATACACAAATTAAAACTAAAGGGCATATGAAAATAGATGTTACCTGTATTCAGAGAAAGAACTGACAAATAGAAGAATATATAGAATTATTTTACGTGTGTGTGTGTGTGTGTGTGTGTGTGTGTGTGTGTATACACGCATGTATGTTTGTAGCCAGCTGGGGAAAGAAGGAAGAAAAAAAGGGGGAAAAGAAATTTAAATGATAACTTTGTTGTATATTTTGAGGAAATAGATAGTCGTATATGGTAGATTTGTAGATTTATGTTCAATCATCTTTTTTATTGTACTATTAAGGAAATGCTTATCTTGTTCTGTGGATTGAAAATAAATTTTTAAAAAACTGCCTGAAATTGCCCTTCCCTTTCCTTCTGTGCCCTATCACAGTGCTATGTCATTCCTCCATCTATTGGCTACCCCTTACAGACTGTCTTTCTAAAAATGATTTTTTTCCTACATCAAAACTGATTATTTTGATTATTATTTTTAAAAATCAGAATTTACCTGAATAAAAATTGAGGGGGTAAGGGGTGGGACAGAATAGAAGGATGCAATATAATTTTCCCTGACACTACACCTACTAAGACACAAAAGATCCCTAAACATGCATATATCTCCTTTAAAATTCAAATCAATTGCTACACTTTGCTGAAGTCAATAAAGAGATCATTAATAGGAGTCACTTGAATAATTCTTGCTGTTGGAAGATTTCCTCAATTAAAATTCTTTATTCAGGTAATATAAAAGATTACACTACTGACAACCCTCTCTTCTTTTATTCATAAAAATTCTTAATTGTGGTCCTGTGACTGGAATTACTTGAGTTAAAATCAAATCAAATACATACTAATTAAATGTCTGATAAATGAAAAACATAGTGCTTTGGGCTAGGTAGAAGTAACACCACCTCCCTCTAAACCACTGGTCCTACTTCCAATCTAAACATCAAACCAACATTCAGAGAAACAACACCTTTTTTAAAAATTCTTTAAATCAATTTTTTTCAGTTCTCAGTTAATTTCCTTTTTATTTAGCCATTTAAGATATTTAGAGTAGCAAAACCCATTACAAATATGTATTGTCTTGTAAAATAAATCCCTGCATTAGTCATGTTTGAAAGAAAGCCAAGAAAGAAAAAAAGAAAAAGAGAGAGAGGAAGGGAAGGAAGAAGGAAAGAAGAAAGGAAGGAAAAGGGGAGAGAAAGAAAGAGGGAAGAAGGGAAGGAAGAGAGGAAGGCAGGAAGGAAGGAAGGAAGGAAGGAAGGAAAAGAGGAAGACAGGAAAGGAGGGAGGAAGGGAGGAAAAAAATAAGGAAGGGAAGGAGGAAAATATGGGAAAGCAATTCCTATAGAAAAAAGGATAACTAATGCCACCAAATACCACCATCAGCCATAAGGCAAGCTCAAATAGGAGAGACAGGAGGTAGCATTTTCCAGGCAAATCAAACCACAACAACCACCTTGACCACGCAGTCCAAAGACTCTGATAGAGATAGCCCAGGACCCTGAACTCAAGACTCTTGGGAATAACAGTGCTTCTATTGCAATAACCACAGGCATCAACCTAGAAAGTCATGCCTATGGAGATACAATTTGGCAAGTGACTCTTGCAGGTGTTATAACTGTACTAACTAGAGACCCAGAAAAGAAAGCTCTTGCCACCAAAGTCCTTGGCACTGTCAAATGGTTCAATATCAAAAACTGATAGGATTTTATCAGTAAAAATGACATGAAAAAGAGAGGCAGTACCATCCAGTTTGCCAGTGGATCTTAAAGATCATGGGACTTTTTAAAAATGTTAAACATGGTAGAAATACATGATAAATCCAATATATGCACACATATTTATACCATTATCTTGCTACATAAGAAAAATCAAATCAAAAAGAAAAAAATGAGAAAGAAAATAAAATGCAACAAACAACAAAAAAGAGAGAAAATCATACGTTGTGATCCATATTCAGTTCCCACAGTCCTCTCTCTGGGTGTAGATGGCTCTCTTCATCATAAGATCATTGGAACTGGTCTGAATCATCTCATTGTACAGAAGAGCCATGGCTATCAGAATCGATCATCTTATAATCTTGTTGTTGCTATGTATGATGATCTCCTGGTTCTGCTCATTACTCTTAGCATCAGTTCATGTAGGTCTCTCTAAGACTCTTTGTATTCATCCTGATGGATCATTTTTCATAGAACAATAATATTCCATAACATTCATATACCACAATTTACTCAGCCATTCTCCAATTGATGGACATCCTTTCATTTTCCAGCTTCTAGCCACTACAAACAGGGCTGCCACAAACATTTTGGCACATACAGGTCCCTTTCCTTTCTTTAGTATCTCTTTGGGA